>NC_064923.1:424089227-424391986 GCF_023897955.1 Schistocerca gregaria
GTATGTTATACATATCCTCCTAAACCACTTGTCCGATTTCGATCAAACTTCGTACTCGTATCACTTACTGCCAGGAAGGGATCGCTTTATTTATTTATTTATTTATTTATTTATGCATTTATTTTACCTGGCAAGATTAGGGCCTTCAGGCCCTCTCTTACACCTAACCAGGCATACTCAGATTGAACGAGTTACAGTTACTAAATAACATTAAGAACATTTAACGTATTATGCAGTATTGATGTCAAACGAAAAAAATTTGAGATTATAACAGTAGTACAATGATAGTTATAACAATAAAAATAATTATAACAATCAACGATAATAATGATAATAATAATGATAATAGTAATAATAATAATAATAATAATAGTGACTAAGTATATGAAAGTAAACATACATTTCTTTTGTGAATGTCAGTTAGTTGGGAATTTTCTCGTTATATTCTTGCAGCTTGTGAGTTATTCTCATCGAGCAGAGACATAAGACGATAGAATGGGGTGAAAGAGATATATAAGAGGTAGATAGGTTTGAAGAAGAGAAAAAGAATGGTAAAATTCGAAGCTGTGATGGAGAGAAGAAAGAAAGAGATGTTAGGGGCACAACAATGGTGGCTATACCGTCCCTAATATGTAAGTTTTGAGTTCCCTCTTGAATGTTGAGTAGTTCTGGATAAGACGCAGATCACAGGGGAGTGCGTTCCATAGTCGTATGGCTGAGATGGAGAATGACACGGAGAAAGATTTTGTGTTATGTAAAGGTACAGCCAAGATGATAGACGTATCCGATCTGGTATTGCGATTGTGGAATGATGATAGATGTTTAATGTGAGAAGATAAGTATTGAGGGCACCAGTGGCTAAGAAATCGATGAAGTAAGCACAGCGTGTGGAGATCGCGTGCCTTATGTGGGCGTATCCAACCTAGCTGGGAGTATGAAGGACTGATATGATCATACAACCGAATATTGCACACGTATCTGACGCAAGCATTCATCACTAGCTCGAGGCATCTAGAATTTTCACTATTCGTGCCGTGTTGAACTACATCGCAGTAGTAAAGATTAGGCAAGACTAGTGTTTGGACTAATTTTTGTTTAACATGGGTTGGAAATATTTTTCTAAATTTTTGAATTGCATGTAGGGAGGAGAGCGATTTCCGGCAAGCTGTGACTGTTTGTTCTTCCCAGTTTAGGTGTTCATCCAAGATTATTCCAAGGTCTTTTACTGTTTGTTGGTATGGTAGTTGGGTACCATTGAGGAGTATTTTAGGGACCGTTTCGCGAAAGTACCGGCTGATTAACTTTGGATGAGATATAAGTGTGACCTGGGATTTCTTGGGGTTTAGTTTCAGACCTAGGTTCTGTGCCCATCGAGAAACAGAGCAAAGATCTGCGTTCATACTCGCTACTGCGCCAGCAATGTTTTTGGGGCTTGCGCTTATGTACAGTTGGATGTCGTCAGCATATAGATGGTAGCTGCAGGAGTGAATCACTGAAGAAATATCATTAATATACAGTGAGAAGAGTAGTGGACCAAGGACGGAGCCTTGGGGAACTCCAGAGTGCACGCTTTTCCATGATGACTTTTCCGACCCACAAACGACTTGTTGACTTCTGTTTTTGAGGTAGCTGTCGAACCAGTGTATTTCGCTGATTGAGAAATTCAGCTGTTTCATTTTAATTAGTAATATATCGAAGTCAACTGTGTCAAAAGCCTTGCTAAAGTCAAGCAGTGTTAGGATAGTAGCTTCACGTCTGTCCATAGCATGTTTAATGTCATCAGTTACTTTGATTAATGCAGTTGCTGTACTATGGTGCTTTCGAAAGCCTGACTGATATTCGTCATGGATGTTATGAGTTTTGAGGTAATCCGTCAGCTGTTCATGGACGATGTATTCTAGGGCTTTAGATATTGCAGGTAGTATGCTGATCGGCCTGTAGTCACCTGGCGACTTAGGGTTGTCAGTCTTGGGTATAGGCTGGATTAAACTTTGCTTCCACTCAGTAGGATATATACTACTGACAAGAGACAGGTTGAAGATGTCTGTGATAACTGGAATAATAGTGGCTACGACGTTTTTAATCATGCCAATGCTCACTCCATCATTTCCTACTGCCTCGGAAGAGATTCTCATAATTGCCTTGTGTACTGTGCCGGTAGTGACATGTTTTAGGAAAAACTTGTCTCTCAAGAGATTGATATCTTGGGGCTGGTAATTTGTCGCTGCGTGGCAGATTACAGCTGTTGAGAAGAAATCGTTTAATTCTTCTGCAGACGCTTGATAAACAGCGTCATATCTTCGCTTCCCTATACCGAAACTGCGCAGCTTTTTCCACAGTGCAGCAGGTTTTGATATGCCGCATACGACAGAGCGGGCATGTCTGATTTTGGCATTTCTCACGCTTTGCTTCGTTCTGTTTCGGAGTTTCCTATAAGCTTCGTACGCCTCGGGAGTTGGGTTACGCTTGAAGGCCCTGTGTGCAGCATCACGTTTATTCATTAACTGGCGTAATGCAGTGGTGAGCCATGGAGCAGGAGCTCTCTTTACCTTGACAGTGCGTTGAGGAGCATGTTTATCATACAGTGCAATAATTTTGCTACATAATTGCCGAATTTTTCCGTCTAAAGTCGGTTCATTGCTTATATCATGCCAAGGGATGTCTGAGCAATCCTTTTGAAGAGCGTCATGGTTAACATTTTTTAAGTTTCTGTAGGTTACCAGGTGAGATTTTTCTTTGGTAGTATGCACTGAGTAATTTAAGAATACCACGTCATGAGCAGAGAGTCCCGGAGCGGATGTCTGATTGGCGCGGATTATTTTATCTGGTCGCTTTGTTGCTATTATATCTATGAGTGTGTGGCTGTGTGACGTGTGGTGAGTTGGGTCCAGCGGTGTTAAACTCATATCATTGGAGTGGAACAGTCGCCTTAGTTTTTCGGCAGAGGGAGATTTTAACTGTAAGTCGATGTTTGTGTCGCCCATAATGATTATGTGTTCATACTGTGTCACGAGTGAGGACAGGGCAGACTGAAAGGAGGACATGGCACCGACGTTTGGAGGTTTATAGATTACTCCAATTAGCAGTTTCTGATTTGATGTATTTATTTCTAAAAACAAGAACTCTGCTTCTCCTTCGCCCTTTGCATCCGATGTGCATAGTACAGTAGGTGTCAGATCAGAGCGAACATAGGCACCCACACCACCCCCGCGTCGTGTTTCACGATCTGCCCTTAGGAGAGAGTAACCAGCGATTCGGATAGCGTCGGAAGAAATGTTTGGTTTCAACCAAGTTTCAGAGACGAGGATAATGTGGAACAGCGATTGGCAGAACAGGTCACAGAACTCGTCGAAGTGAGCCGTTAGCGACTGCGCGTTCGCGTGGGCCACAAAGAGCCCGCCGCCGGAACCGGTCCGTCCCATTGTGGCCGCCTGTAGGACCGAGCGCGCTCCGTTTACCTGCTGGCCGGAAGAGGGACAAAAGCTGGATTTCGCGGGGGAAGACATGTTTACAGGTGTCCAAGGTCGTGACTGACTCAAGCGTCTGTGAACTAAAGGTGAAAAACACGCTGGAAGTATCGGAGAAGGGAGCGAAAAGAAAGATGGAAAGTGGCAGTAGTGGTTACGAAAAAGATAATAGTAGTAGTAGTAGTAGTGGCGAAGATGAAAATAACAGATATAGAAAGGCGGTTGTAAGGAGATTCCTGTTAATGGAGAATGTTAATTCCCATTTAACTGACAATATGAGTATACATGAGCACTTATGATAGACAAATAAAGAAACAATATTTATGTGAAATAATTGACTGATTTTAAATAGAGTACTTATGGTACTTATAGAAATAACGGAGCTATATTTAAGCTAAAACATGAAAAGAAAGAATAAAAATTAACTTATATTAGACAGATTACAATATGAGACTTTGTGTCTCGCGAGATTTCGCTCAGTCTTTCAGTTCGAACATGTTCGTCACCGTTTTCCTCCCTCCTTCCGTCTTGACTACGATCCTGCCGTCCTGGGTCCATACATTTTGAAGGCCGAACTGTGTGATCGCAGCGTTCAAAACTTTTAGTCTTTCGCGCGTCAGATCTTCCCTCAGGGTAACCCCACTCTTGGCGAGTTTTCTTTTCTGAGCAAACACTTCAGCTCTTTTCCGGTACGACACAAATTTAATTATTATAGGCCTGGGTTTCGTGGCGCCTGGTATCCTGCGCCCAACACGATGGCTTCTGTCAATATCGGCCACGTCGATCTGCACGCCAAGTTTCTCACGCACGAGGCTAATGGCCAGGTCGTCGGTGTTTTCGCGATCGTTTTCAGCTACCCCGAACAAGCGCAAGCTGTTCCTTCGCTGATACTGCTCAATTTCATCGGTGGCAGCAGACAGTTTAGCTTCTAGCTCGGCGGCTTTTTTCTCTTGTGCGGCCAAGGACTTTCTAAGAGACTGGATTTCGGTGCTGTTGCGCCCGACAGACTCTTGCAGTTTGTCCATGACCGCGGCCGTCACAGAGTCCGTGATGGATTGGACGATTACGTCTAGCGTGTCTTTGCTGTGCAGCGCCGCACTCACCTGGGACCGGACGAGCTCCCCGATGTCGGGAAGCGGGGCCTCACCTGCCGCCGGAGACCGGGCGCCCGCGCTGCCTGCGCCCCTGTAGCCTCGCCTGCTGCCGCTTACTCGTGCTCTTCCCATTTTTCACTCACTTATCACTTATCACTTGTGGTAATCGACGGAGAACAATACACCACGGCAAGTAACACTTGTTTAGTCAGATGCACACGTTGTGGACTGTCGCACTTCTCTGTAACACCTTCAATGAGCGGAAAAACTCGCGAGCCGAAGAAACGCGCGTCACTCAGTGGCCGCCATGTGCTTTAGGGGTAAGAAGCACCAACTTATCAAAGGGTTGAGGCTGGGAGTGAAAAGAAGTGTAGCCTAGGACGCACGAATGCCCAGACTTCATTCATCCAGAATGTGAGAATGAGAGCACTTAGTGACTTGCAACAAACCTTTACCAATATTTTCCTTCCTGACAAATCCTAAAAAATGTTGAAAGGAAAAAATGTAATACTTTACTACCTTCTCGCTCTTTATGCAGAAATCTGCAGCATCAGGAACGACATTCAAATTTATTGTTTCTTTACTACTGGCTGTATGTAACACAACATATATGCAAAACTGGACGATTCATAGTTTAAGAGACATACTGAGATGGATGAAAAACTATCGCGTGAAGTTTAAATTTATTACTTCCTTGCTACTTGCTTTAATCGCATCACATTTCGCAAACAGTATTCACATATGTCGCTAAATTTACCTCCAAATTTATATCATTGCACGACACACAGTTTAAGAGGTATGATGTCAGAAACACTGAGATGGGTGAAAAAATGCCGCTCATCCATGAAATTTAAATTCGTCACTTCTTTGCCACTAATTCTACTCACAACATACCTAGCAGACAGTATGCACAAATGACTTTCACTGTACCTAAGTATTACATCATTGTGCCATGCATAGTTCAACAGATATGATGCCATTAACTTTGAGCTGTGTGAAAATGTAACTGTTGGGCGAAAGTCACTAGCGATACAGGTGAAATGTGTGTGCAAACGCGTCTGAAACATATTTTATATACGTGAAATATACATTACATGTGCGTACGCGGATGAAGACGAGAATAAAAATCTACTTCGATTTTAACCAAATTTTGTAGATATATTACTTACTATACGGAAATAAATAGTGTGAAGGTAGCCTCCTATTGGCTTGTGAGTGACAACGTGAAGAGAGAAGGGGGAGGAAGAGATGGATAGAGAAAGAGGAAGGGGGATGAAGGTATGGGCACCAGGAGATGGACAGGAGGGGAGGTGCGAGGAGGAAATGGGCAGAAAAGGGAAGAAGCTTGGGGGAGGGGGGAAGAGGGTGGGACGGAAAGAGAGTGGGGAAGGAGAAGATGGAGTAAGAGAGGGGGTAGGTATCGATGGAAAAATACATGGGGAGGAGGAAATAGACAGAGGGAAGAGGAGATGGACAGAGAGAGAGAGGAGGTGAGAGGAGGGGAAACAGACAGAGAAATGGGGAGGGGGGATGAACAGAGACAGTGGAGTTGGAAGTAGAGGGAGGAGATAGAGGGAGCAGCAGGAGATGGACTTAGAGGGAAGAGGAGCAGATGGAGAGAGAGACGGGCAGGAGGGGATGAATAGAGAGTGGGAGTGGAAGCTGTGGACAGAGAGAAGGGTATGGACAGAGAAGTGGATGGAGGTGATGGAGAGAGGGAGAAAGAGATGGACAGAGAAGTGGGTGGGCGTGATGGGCAGACAGAGGGGGAAGGAGATGGACTGCTAGAACTGGAGTAAATACGTACCCAGGCAACGTCGAGTGCTCAGCTAGTGAAGGCATAAAGATGTAAACCAGAGATCGGGGCGTGAACTGCCGGCGGGCGCTCTGGACTTCGGTATCTTTGTGCCAGAGCGATGAGCGACAAGCTCACATTCTCTTACTGACGAACAGGACTGAAGACTGCCGATAATACACAATCGACAGCTGAAGCCTGAGTTTGCAGTCACATTATCATTGCTTGCATTGTCGTAATATATATCATAGTATGACAACGCTATGAATACTTAGGACACAAAATAACATGTGCATAGGGTTTCCGGAAGAGCCATCGAATAAAAAAGTAATACTAGTTAGTTTATAAAAATTCTATTTTCAAGAAAAGCAAATTAATTTAAGTTAGCGTGCGTGCTTATATGTGCCATCCAGTCTCATAAAGCTTTGCATTTGCTCACAAGTTGAAAACACTTCTAAAACAAAACACTGCGGCACTCCAGAGCACTTCACAAAAATGCGATACAGCGCCATAATCACACCCCAGCTCTGCCAGGAGGGATTTAAACTGCGGATGTTCCAAACCCTACAATCTCACTTCATTAGCTGTTGTTTCAACAAAGCCATGACGACCCTTATTTTGACACATTTTGTCAGCAGATTAACGCGATGTAGGATGAAGTTTACAGCTGGTGTATCCGGCTGAATGCCAGCTTCTTTCACCGTGTTCCTCATCAAAGCAAATGCACCTGACATTTGACCACTCATTACAGGAGCTCCATCTATTGCAGTCAGCACACGTTTTTCTCAACAAACACCATATTTGACAACAACGTTTTCCTAGCAAGAGATTTTGTCGTCGTCATTGGCACTAAACCGAGGAATTAAGGATTTCCTTCATCAAGATGAAATGACATTCAGCACTTCCGACAAATGCGCCTGTTCTTCCATCCAAAACCAAACAACTTGTGTGTCTAATTCGTTTGCCATTTCTTCGATGCGGCTGCGAACTTTCTCCGTGAAAGAGGAACTGTTTCGAAAACCGGCAGAGTCGCTGAACTTACGATTGTTGCAGCACTCTAAAAAATTCTCCATCGCTGAAGGGACGCGCTGTTTCGACTGTTTTGACACTCTCACTGCACCTTCACTGTGGATGTCATGGTTCTCTTCCTGTAAATAGAATACAAGGGAGACCTAAAATCTGGAACAAAACCATATAACGCATGATAAATAATAGTAACATTTTGAAGAAATGACGTATATCCATACAAACTTCCTTCTTTCTCCCTTTCATACTTAACTTGATGACCTTCCATCCGTCATTGTTCAGCGATCACGAATTTCTTATGAAGAAGTTGAAAATGGTCCTTCACATTCTACTTCTTCCGCGCCGATAAAATGGCATTACGAAACAGACACTGAGGGCCAACTTGTTTCGGTGAAAATCTTCTTTCTTCTGTTGTGTAGGGATTCGATCAATTTTCGTTTAGCGGATCGTCAGCATTTTCCTCTAACTAATTTTTACGTACCACACCGACTTGCAGCGTGCGTCAGTAGCAAACGACCGTTGTTAGCAGAGGTGGAGGGGAATTGCTGGCTGACAGCGCTCGCGGAGCAAACAGTGTGGGCAGTCGCAAAATAAATGGGGCATGTTAAATGATGGAAAAATCATATTATACAGTGCTCTAGAAGCACATTCGTTTCCTGTATGATACGCTTGTAATACAGATGGCCAAAGCTAGTGATGGGACAACCGACTAATTTTAGCAACCGACTAATTTTAGCAACCGACTATTTTTAGTAACCGACTGGTCAGCTGACTGTTTCTTCGTTCAGTCGGTATTTTCAGTCGATTGAAACAACCGAATAAAACTAGTCCTTGTCGCCATGTCAGCTATGTGATTGTTTTCACTCTCAATCAATCTCCTGATTTGAGTGGTGTCATTCAGTGTGAGACAATCAACTGAAATAAGTCTTCGTCGGATTTTGCCGTTATATTAACGTTTTTCTTCATTCACTGGATTTGACGAGTTTTATTCAAGGCAAGACAACCGACTGACAAATCTCTGCGGTTGCGGCAGTTCTATGAATGTTTTCACTCAGTCTCCGGGATTGAATTATTTTATTTTCATACTTTATCAGCCTTTTTAGTTATACATGATCCATGACTAAGGTTGGCAATTCTTTTTAGAGACAAACAAAGTATTTTTTTTTCAAGGACATGTTAATAAATGTATATTTCTAAAACTGAAGTATTTTCAAAATGTATCTATTGACTTACTTAAATAGAAATTTTCGTACATGTAGCATTAAATATCAATTTAAGGTTGATTTTTAGAAGTTATCTGGTTCTGCACTGTTAATGTATGTATATATAAATGAACAGTCCCTCTTTAACATGTTTTAATTACAGAATTACAGAAGTTTCATTTTTTAATTAGGTCGGTTTATGGTCCGTTTATTCAGTGCTAATTTTGCAGCTGATTTTAAACTAAGTTCCCGATAACCTAGAGACTTGAAGCTTTCAACATAGCTCAGAACTGAATTAAACTGAAATATTAAACCGCTTTCGAGTCTGGTGAGTGGAGGAGGGTATTTCGTTTTTCGATCTCTCTGTCTCTTCGGTATAAATTTTCCAACTGATTTTCAACGAACTCTCTGATTAGCTAAACATTTGAACTTTTCAACTTAGCTCAGAACCAGATGGCAATGTAATATTGACTACCTTTTTTGGTGTGTGGCGGAGAGTATTTGGTGCACCACTGCTATTTCCCTGTTTCCCTGTTGAATGTCTTGCAGCTAAGAACGATTGCTACTAGGCTTCCGTGTGAGTTTGATTCTCCCGCTTTTACACTCGCGGTCTTTTCACGAGGTATGCGTCGGAGAAAGCAATTTATTGATTGACTAAGTTGAAGATAACTGAAGTAAACCTGAAATTTACCTCACCTCAGTGGTAATATCGTTGAAATGACCGAGCGAGTTCGTGGAGTGCCTTCCCTAAATCCCTAAACCGCTTCTGGAAAATTCCGGGATGCTTCCTTTCAAAGGGCATGGACGACTTCCTTCGCTATCCTTCCATAATCATTCCGAGCGGTGTAGCCACGCGGTTAAGGGCGCCGTGTCACGGATTGCGCGGCAGCTGTCGCCGGAGGTCAGAGTCCACCCGCGGGCATGGATGTTTGTGCTGTTCTTAGCATAAGTTAGTTTATGTAGTGCGCACGTCTAGTGACCGATGACCTCAGGAGTTTAGTCCCTTAGGAATTCAGACACACACCTTCCATAGTCGACAGGAGCGACGAACTCTCTGTTTCATTCCCTCCTCCAAATCAACCAAACAGCCAATAAAATTGTTTGAAATAAACTGAAAAATTTCACGCACACACGACTAAAAACAAGAAAACAGCTCTCTGTTTTTAATATTGCACGTTTTCCACTTTAAAAGAAAGAATGAATAATTCAGTCAATATGCAAAGTTACAACGATGTGCACTGTTTTCATTCGGTTGCTCCCGCATACTGCTTTCACTCGAAAAAGAAATAAATGAATAGTAAACGAACCAACACGTAAAACCAAAACTGACGAAAGTTTTTTTCAATCAGTTGCTCCCACGGACTAGTTTCACTCAAAAGAATGAATGATTAATTCAACCATTATGTAAAACTACAACCGAATGAGTCGATTGTTTTCTAACAACCGAATGGGTCCACAGTTTTCATTCGGTTGTTCCTATCACTAGTTAAAGCGCATAAATTTTAGAGAACAATCTTGGAAATTTCATGTTTCACAGACCTAAAATATATTGGTGATAAAAATTGTAACAAATTTTACCTATGATAGGTTAAGCTCAGCGCCAGCCCAGAGTCGGTCTTTATATTTTCATGCTATTTATACAAACATATTTTAAAATTCTCAGCAATATACTACAGCTGATTCCATCGAATATCTTCTTCTCGAGGTAATTACATACATTAAGGATATAAGACAGTAAAACTGGCTGTGTTAACACACAACCAAGCATTTCGATTGTCCTTCTCGATCAAATAATGAGAATGTGACCCTGGAAACCCGTAGCTGTCTGTTAACACAGCTTGTTTATGTTCAGTATGCTGAATAAATGAGTAGCCATGCCTAAAAATTGTCATTCCCAAGAGACATCATGTTAACACAGTGCAACATCGCCTCTAATCCAATGATAGATGAGTCTCTACAAGTTTATTCAGGTATGCCATGTCAAGCTAAAGTCAGTCATTGGTGAATAGATCACGTAGAGTCCCCTTGATTGGAATACAAATACACGTAGTTGAGGACATGGGGTGCAAGTGCAGTTCTGAGAGTAACAATTTGGCACAAGTGAGGAATTCATGGTGGGCCACGTCAGACGAGTCAGAAGACTGAAGACTGAAAAGAGGTCACCTTACTGGGGGTATGTTCTTTGCTATGTTACACATTCTGTTACAAATACTCTTTTATGTTTCTTTCACCAAATAGTCTTAGCTTCAAACATAAATGGGGCAGGAAGGGAGACCACAACCACGAATAGTAGCTGCTGTTATTAGATGGCTTGCTTGTACGTAGCAACTGCACTGCCTCGGTACAGGGCCAAATACATTTAGGCTAACTACGACAAAAATTATGGTGACACAGATTAGCAAAATTTAAGAATAAATTAATAACAGAAATTTCATAATACATATATCAGTAAAAGTGATGCATCATCGCAATATGCTATGCAAGTGTGATGCTATCGTGACAGTTTCTGTACCGTTCGGAATGTCACCCCTACCCTTGTATGTAAACATACAGTTACCACGAACGCTACCTACTGGTAGAACGCCACAGTCGAATCGATTGCATAATTTTAGTTGAAAGTAAGATGCGAATAGCACCACAAGGGAGACGTATACGAAACAGCAGAGTAAACGTTTGTCAAGCGACGAAGAACAATCACAATCAGTCATGATATCCTAAAGCGAATCTCCCGACGCCAATAACGAGCCCAACGTCATACACCACAGCACCATGGACCCCGTTACAGATGAACAAGAAATCATTGCAAAATGGACACCCAACGATTAGCGTCGGGTGTCGTTTACGGACGAAGCTCAGAGCTGTTTGTACCTTAAATAAACGCAAAGTGTCTGGAGACAATCCAGTAAGATTGAACGCCTCCAATATTGTGTCCCACATGGTGGTGGAGTGATATTTTGAGTTGGCACTACGTAGGACCACTGTACATCTTTTGTGGTTGCTGAGCGCAGTCTCAGTGCTCTTTGGCACAGGCTCGAGCTTCTGCAACAAGTAGCGGGACCGTATCTCCCACGCTTTGGTGAGAATTTTATCTCGATGGATGAGAACTCGCGTGCTTCTAACGTGCTGTTCTCGTGAACACTTTCTTTCAGCATGCTAGAATCATCAGAACGGAGTGGTCTGCCTGTTCCTTGGACAGTAACCCAATCGAACATGAACGAAATCGATTGAAACGAGCTACTTCTCGACGCCGGCGGCGACCATATACTGCGCGAATTACGTAGAGCTGCCTTGAAGAGTCGGAAATGCCTATACCAGTTTCTTTGGCGCTTCAGTGTACGATCAATTGGTTCAGCATGGTGTCGTGGAATATCAGAATAAAAACACACGACAAGAGGACCGAAGTTCCATCAATATAAGGTTCAGTACTATTGTGATCAAGAAAACTCCACGTCTGGCCAATAGATGTCCACTTTAGAACTATATGCGTAAGGCGGAAAGACGATGCGTCGTGAGCACCCTCTGTGGCTTCTAACCATAACTGTGTTGCACCTGTCTGAATGCCGGTCTCGCCTTGAGGTTGAAATGGCTCAAATGTCTCTGAGCACTATGGGACTTAACATCTGAGGTCATCAGTCGCCGAGAACTTAGAACTACTTAAACCTAACTAATCTAAGTACATCACACACATCCATGCCCCGCAGTGGTCGCGCGGTTACAGAGTGAAGCGCCTAGAACCTCGCATTTTGGCGCCTCCTCGGTGAATGGCCGGTACCGTACATGACGGAGCGCATAGCATTTTGTATTGTATTGTATGGGACTGGGGAACGAAAAACGACTGAGAGGCTTCGTCCCCACCGTAACCTGCAGTGGTACACAACCCCACACAGGCTATAGCAGTCCACTCACCCACACTGCCGCCCCACATCGGCCCGCAGTGGACCCCCGGGAACGTCCGACACCAGACGAGTGAAACCCCAATGTTTGAGTGGTAGAGTAATCATGGTGTACGCGTATGTGCAGAAAGTGTTTGCGCAGGAATCCAGACACAGTGTAACTGAGGCGGAATAGGGGGAATCATCCCGTATTCGCTGAGACAGATGGAAAACCACCGGACCTCGACTCTAATCCACCGGGCAGATTCGTGCCGGGGACCGGTATGCCTTCCCGCCCGGGAAGCATTGCGTTAGCCCGCACGGCTAACCGAGCTGGCTGCACGTAGCATGGGTGAAGACATATTCCTTGAGTTTATGATGAAGAGCGCAATTTGGTGTCCGAGTGTTCATCGAACCAGGAACGTAAATGTATGTAAACGTGCGGCTCTGTGAACACGGTTGTTATCTTCGAGCCGGCCGTTGTAGCCGAGCGGTTCTACGCGCTTCAGTCTGGAACCGCGCGACCGCTACGGTCGCAGGTTCGAATCATGCCTCGGGCATGCATGAGTGTGATGTCCTTAGGTTTTAGTAGTTCTAAGTTCTAGGGGACTGATGACCTCAGATGTTAAGTCCCATAGTGCTCAGAACCATTTGAACGATTTGTTATCTTCGAATGTGTGAGTGTGCAAGGCATCATCAAGATGTGGATGCAACTTCAACATTTGGTTACCGATAATGTTGGAATGTACGTCCAAGTAAAGGTACGAAAAGCGCCCACCAAACAACAGAGTACCATCTTCGATAATGACCGTACTCTCCAACCACCTTTTATTGCGGGAAGTAACCGAAAATGTGAACATTTATTTAAAAAATCGTTACAGCCATAGTTATTAATGTACAGATAAAAAATTTTTCATACCTGACCATAAAGTGCTGTATTTTAACGGAAAGATACAATAAAAGACACAGAATTAATATTTTATCTGAAATATGAATTTGAATTTTTTTATTATCTTTTTATAAAAAACCATGACTACAATTCTAATCACCCAGTGAATTTGGAAATGTAATATCCCTTGAAGGTTATAAGACCACAGAACTGCAATCATAAATTTGTGATACAAATTGTATTAGTAAAAGAGTTTTGAATTTTGCATATCCAAAATTAAGTTTTTTTTTTCTAAATACAACCGTGTGAAAAACAGAATGTAATCGCAGGAGCTCGAATTTTTGAGTTGCAATGAGACAATATATTTCGAACAGCTCCAGATAATTTTATAGCATTAGTGCATATACTTTTTGAGAAAACGCTTCTAATAATGCAGAAAATGTAAAAGTGCGAAAATGGGGCTGAAAGCTAGTCGGAAAGTAAAGTTCGGTCGGTCGCGAAATGAAAACCACAGTGAAAATCAAAAATTCTTTTATTCGAAGCAGTTAGCCACACCTTCCAGCTACCTCTTTAAACAGTCGTCGCTCCAACTTGTTGTACGAACTTTGCAGTACCCACGTCACAAAAAGCAGCCACCTGTGCTTTCCGCCAATTCTCTACGCTGGTCTGCCTTTTATTGTTTCTGCCAAAATGTTGTTTTCGTAGCCAGCGGTTCATGTGAGCAGAGATGAACGGCGGAGGGAACCTATTAAAGGTTGTATTGTGAGTGATCACACACTTCCCGTCGAAAACGCTGCAGGAACGTCTTCATTGCCCCTGAAGAATGCGCCTGATAATTGTCTTGAAGAAAGAAATGCATGACATGTATGTTATGTGGGCTGCAAAGCTTCACGCGAAATCTCTCACCAAATCAACATACTTGGAGGGATACACCGTTGTTTTAGGCACTTTTTGCTCTGCACTGAAACGTTCGACAGGCACACTAGACACACTGCCCAATACATCTGTAAAAAGAGTTCCATCAGATTTTCACAATGGTTTACATTTCGCACCTAATCAGACCTTACTTTCCGAATACGCCTCGTAATAAGCTTACCTCAATTTAAAATCCTCCGCCTTTCTCTTCTCTCCATTTAGAATCTGACTGGCCTGTATTTGTAGATAAGACAATGGTCTGCTCTCATTGAAGGTGAAAAACGATTTTGTTGTAAACAAACCTGGATCTTTACAAGCTCTCTGCAACACTTCAATTCTGCCATTATTTCTGTCATTAAAATATAAAACTGCATCAGAGACACCTATTTTTAGTACTTCAAGTACACGGAATGTCCTTTTTGAGTATCTAATCTGAATTAAGTCATTGAGGCTTTCATTTACATTCCGTGTCTTCCCATGAAGACGTCAGTAAATCAAGGTTTGCAAGAAATGTGAATGGAGGTTTAACTGCACTCTTAACAAATTCTGGTAATGACTTTTTATGTGGACATGTCTCATTTATTTTGTTGTACTTACATCAATCGTCTTTCGGACACTGGCTATGCATTTGTGTTTGGTCAGTGGATAGTTTGTGGAAATAAACTGTCCACACAGCACCCCTCAATTCCTCTAAACCGTGTGTGTCTTTCCTGATAACTCTCCCATTAAATAACCGAAGAGAACCAGTTTCATTCACAATAGGTATCCCTTTCTCCCCTAGTGGTTTTCCATCCTCAAGCTCTTCAAGACTTAAATAAACCACATACATGAAACTTCTCAGCCAGAAATACACATGTCAGTCAAAGGCATACGTGTCAACAAAAGATAACGAAAGAGGATAGCCGTTACACTCACAAAAATTTCGCTGAAGCAAGCAGTTTCCCAAACGTCGTAAAAGATGGGGGTGACTGCGGTTAAGTATTTGAAAGGCATTTCCAATGCTGCTATCACAATAAAATTCACACAAAACATAGAATATGTAGGTTTAGAAAACCATATTACTGGAAAACTGATTTTCTCGACCCACGTCCATTACATACCCCCGTAAGGTGGTGACTAATATTTTGTCCTGTGAGGTATAAAAAGAATTTATGGAGCAACCCTTCGTGGAAATGCTGTAGAACGACTATCAGCTCTGTCATTCATCAAGTTTCGTCGTTTTATCCCGCTTTCTTAATGTACAGTGAGGTGACAAAAGTCAAGGGGCTCCACCCAGCATCGTGTCGGACATCCTTTTGCACGACGTAATGCAGCAGCTCGGCGTGGCATGGACTCAACAAGTAGCTGGAAGTCTGTGCAGAAATATTGAGGCATGCTGTCTCTATAGCCTTCCACAACTGCGAAAGCGTTGCAGCGGGAGCAGGACTTTGTATACGAACTGACCTCTCGATTAAGTCCCATAATTTTTGGATGAAATTCATGTCCGCCGTCCGGGATGGCCAAATCATTCGTTCGAATTGTCCAGAATGTTCTTCAAACATATTGCGAATAATGATTCATTTTCATCCACGAAAGTTCCATCGTTGTTTGGGAACATCAAGTCCATGAATCGCTGCAAATGGTCTTCAAGTAGGCGAACATCACTATTTACAGTCAGTGATCGGTTCAGTTGCACCAGAGGACCCAGTCCATACCATGCAAACACGGCCCACTTCATTATGGAGCCACCACTAGCTTGCACAGTGTCATACTGACAACCTGCGCCCATGTCTTCGTGGGGTCTGCGCCACTCTCGAGCCTTACCATCAGCTCTTACCAGCTGAAATGGCGACCCCTGGCCAGTTTCTCGAGTTTTCTAAGGTCTACATCTACATCCATACTCCGCAAGCCACCTGATGGTGTGTGTCGAAGGGTACTTTGAGTACCTCTATCGGTTCTACCTTCTATTCCAGTCTCTTATTGTTCGTGGAAAGAAAGATTGTCGGTATGCCTCTTTGTAGGCTCTAATCTCTATGATTTTATCCTCATGATCTCTTCGCGAGATATATGCAGGAGGGAGCAATGTACTGCTTGACTCCTCGGTGAAGGTGTGTTCTCGAAACTTCAACAAAAGCCCGTACCAAGTTACTGAGCGTCTCTCCTGCAGAGTCTTCCACTGGAGTTTACCTATCTTCTCCGTAACGCTTTCGCGATTACTAAATGACCCTGTAACGAAATCCGCTGCTCTCCGTTGGATTTTCTCTATCTCTTCTATCAACCCCATCTGATACGGATCCCACACTGGTGAGCAATATTCAACCAGTGGGCGAACAATTGTACTGTAACCTACTTCCTTTGTTTTCGGATTGCATTTCCTTAGGATTCTTCCAATGAATCTCACTCTGGCATCTGCTTTACCGACGATCAACATTATATGATCATTCAATTTTAAATCACTCCTAATGCCTACTTCCAGATAATTTATGGAAGTAACTGCTTCCAGTTGTTGACCTCCTATATTGTAGCTAAATAATAAAGGATCTTTCTTTATATGTATTCGCAGCACATTACACTTGTCTACATTGAGATTCAGTTGCCATTCCCTGCACCATGCTTCAATTCGTTGCAGATCCTCCTGCATTTCAACACAACTTTCCATTGTTAGAAACTTTCGATATACCACAGCATCATCCGCAAAAAGCCTCAGTGAACTTCCGATACTATCCACTAGGTCATTTATGCATATTGTGAACAGCAACGGTCCTACGACACTCCCCTGCGGCACACCTGAAATCACTCTTACTTCGGAAGACTTCTCTCAACTGAGAATGACATGCTGCGTTCTGTTATCTAGGGACTCTTCAATCGAATCACACAATTGGTCTGATAGTCCATATGCTCTTACTTTGTTTATTAAACGACTGTGGGTAACTCTATCGAATGCCTTGTGGAAGTCAAGAAACACGGCATTACCTGGGAACCCGTGCCTATGGCCCTCTGAGTCTCGTGGACGAATAGCGCGAGCTGGGATTCACACGATCATCTACAAAGTAGATTTCTAGTCTCCAGAGAAGTCATTATACTACTTCAACGATTATGATCATGAGACCAGGAGAGGCGCTGCAGGCGATGTCGTGCTGTCAGCTGCTGCTGCTGCCATAGTCTGTTAACACCAAATTTCGCCGAACTGAACGGATACGTTCGTCGTACGTAGCACACTGATTTCTGCAGTTATGCTTGTCTGTTAACACTGACAATACTACTGAAAACGCTGCTGCCGTCGTTAAATAACACGCGATCTAGTGTGTCCGTGATGAGTAGTTGTGCCGGAAATTTGGTATGCCTAGCACATTCTTGACACTGTGGATCTCGGAATATTCCCTAACGATTTCCAAAATGTAATGTCCCATCCGTCTAGCTACAACTAGCATTCCACCAATCGGTCTGTTGATTCCCGTTTTGTGGCCAAAATCACGTCGGAAACATTTTCACATGGATCACCTGAGTATAAATGACAGCTCCGCAGAACACTGCCGTTTTGTAACGTGTGACCGACCGAGGTGGCGCAGTCGTTAGCACACTGGACTCGCATTCGGGAGGACGACGGTTCAGACCCACGTCCGGCCATTCTGATTTGGGTTTTCCGTGATTTCCCTAAATCGTTCCAGGCAAATGAAGGGATTTAAGAACTTTAAGCATTTCAGCGCGTCAGCAATCATAAGTATCGAAATAATTATGAAAAATCCGCCTCGATTGCACAAAGTACTTGGTGTTTACCTAGGTTTCAGCGTGGGTAACCACGCCTTCTTCAGAACAAATATAAAACAGCTTGCCTAAATAGGCATAGTCAAAGGCTAAAATCAACACCTACAGAAGCAAGACCCCATAATTTTTTTTTACGAATACATGGTACATATGTATAATATTGCTTATCTCAACCCTGTGTGTGCTGCCTCGCCCCAGCCAACGTACGATGGTCACACGCACGAATTTCTCTTAGGATTCATGAAACAGTCTAAAATAAAATAAAATAAAAATATTTCCGTTGAATTAGCATACAAACGGTGTTTGAAGTTAGATTTGTACACGAAATGCACAACGAAAGAGCTTCAAAACTTAGTTGCTGTTCTGTTACTGGTTAGTTTAAGTCTCTGCAACTGTGGGGAAACAAGAATTAAAGAAACATTTTCCCCCGTGCAATTACAGTTTTGGACGCGATACAAAGCAAAAGTAAAGTTATTGCGGAATTATTTTTCCACTGGGTCGGGACGCTGACTGTACATGCGGGTGGCTGGACTTTAGCAGTAAAAACAAATGGGGCTGATATTGAAACCGTTGCACACAGCAGTATGCTGTATAAATTTCGAGATATTTTAACGCTGGAAAATTACAGCAGTTGCATACTGCAGCAAGGGAAATAAAACACGGACTTTTTCATAGTGAAATGTATTTCTTTTATCGAAAGATACTACATTTGCAGCGATTCTGTTACATTGGAGTAGCATTGCGGTGTACGTACGTGTCTTCCGGAAGTGCAAAGTGTAGGTCAACTAAGCTTTCTACATCCATAGAAAGGAGTTGCTGACTTCAATCTCCCCACGCCCATGGAATTGTAAGTTGAAGCCCCATTGCCTATTAGACACGCTTAAGAGCCAAAGCACAAAGAAAACTCTTCGAGACTGGATTCGCCCTTGTTTGCATTGTGGGCACGTGACAGTTAAAGAACTGTACATAACCGGGGCAGAGACGAATGGGGCTTCACAAGGTCTGCAAATGGAAAAATCCACTGAAGTAAGCTACTTTGACAAAGAGGAATTTGCCGATAGAGGAGCAGTTAACTATTAAAAAGTGTGGAATACGTATATTAAATATTTGTGTATAATTTTATGATTTTGTCTTTTCTTTCGAGGGTGAGTCAATAAGTAAGCCACAAACGCCAGAACACCGCATATTGTTTCAAATTTCGCACCTATACGTATCTACAAGGTGGCAGCACATGACGCGTGGAAGACAGCCTACACAATGTATTCTGCGCCCAATGCACAAGGATATGCACTCAGAGCAAGATGGCAGATGTGCTAGGAGTGTGTACCCGACTAGAACAACGCGATTTTTGTACGCCTAGGGACTATCCACAGAGCACTTGACACCAGGGAAGGGATGAAGCCCTAAATGAACATAGTCTGGAGAGTAAAAGCACTCAGCCATTCGTGTACTAAAATAATCTCGTCTTAGTATCAAAGCCTACACCATGAATCTGTGACACCTGGAACAACATCCTGGAATGCAGTATGGGGTCAGCTGTTCAACATGAGTCGTGAAACCAGCCACTGCCAGAGTAGAGAGCTGGAGGGAGCTCATGGCCTTCCCCTATGGGATTTCCAGCTGTGCTGCTGTGTTGTCATTACGGCTGCAGCCGGAGACGTCATTGACAGGGGCATTTGAGTGATGCCATGTTCGATCCTGCTCTTTGTGGTGTCAGCAGTGCCGGATGTGTATTTTCGCATGAGATGCAACTGGACTTCTCCACTGAGCTGATGTACTATAGCTGAGGGCCAGAACAAAGAAGTTAATTAAAGAAATCCACTTTGTCCTGATGTCTCATGGATGCAATCCACGGGTCATCTAACACTGGTGTCAGATCATTGACGTCGCCTTCTTAGAGCAATGTCTGAACCTACAGCCTACAATATGGTAAGTCCAAAATCCATGGAGAAAATATTTGACAGTTCTGCATTTTGTAGAACCAGTGGATTTATATAGTTTTAGAGGGAATGGAAGTTACGATTTTTAGGGCCTGTCAGATGTGCACAGTGTAACCTAGAAGGCCACTCAGTACCATGTACGGAATCAGTTTCGGTAAAATGCTGTACATGTACCCGTTGGGGGCATATGGTTAGGCATTGCCAGGAGTCGAGATGGCTCATTCTGTAAGGCGCTCAATGAATTTTTAAGAAGGTTGCTTACGGAAATTTCAGGTGTGGACAAATGAGGTACATAAGGAGGTAGCGTCGCCAGCCTTAGGATGATATAGATAAAGTAAAAGGAAGTAATAGTTTTAGAAGCAGAGGACCAGGAAAGAATAAGGTGTTAAACACCAGTGGGACTACAGTCATTCTCAGTAAGATTGGATGCTATGAAATCGTAAGCAGAGGTGGGCTGTTCGCTAAGAGGAATAGTAGGAGAAAGGGGTTGCAGGATGTTAATGGACACAGGGGTGCATGTATCGCTCACCAGTAGTGATCTGGTGAAACGCAAACAATGGGAGCCAGCACATACAGATTGATTAGAGTGGGAGTAAAGACGTAACACCATTAGGCTCGTTGAACACAGACGTTTGCCTGGATATGGTTCAATTTAAACAATTTGTAGAGACTGTGCCACACGTGAGTGAGGATTACATAATTCTAGGGATTATATTTCTTATATCACCATAGTGCCATAATCGATATTCGGCAAAATAGGGCTGAATTTTACGGAAAAATGTTTTAACTAGGTGAAGCCATTTTCAGTGTAGCGATACCACGGGAGGAGTCTGTCGCGAAGGACGAACTGATTAAATTGTGGGCAGCAACACTAACTAAGACTTGATTTGCAAGACTGTGTCCTAAGGATACTGGGAAATCACTCTGTGTCAGTGTTGAGGCTAGCTAGCTGGTAGAAATTTTACGTACAGTGGAAGTGTTAGAAGAGAATGAAGTATTTGGTCAGACAGGTTGCTTAGTGAAAAGACATATTTTACGTATACAAGAAATAAAGAATGGAAAGAAGGTAGCTGTTTCTATAGATAATTTTAGCTGAGAGGACACATGATTAACAAAGTGGTTATTAACCACTAATATGGATAACTATGAGGAAGAAGAGTGGGACTCCAACGGTGTCCGACATGGACAATCGCCAGAAGCCGTTGAAACTGCATTACTAGGTAAATTGAAGCACCTAGAGGGAAGCAACAGGGAACAGATGAAGAAATTACATGTGGAATTTAAGGATTTACTTTTCTCCTAAAGGGTCATTACGAGCTATGCATATTACACAGCACTGCATACCAATGGGAAATGAATCACCAGTTTACTGCAAACCACGCACAATACCTAGGTACTTGCAGCCAATTTTAGAGGATTTTATCGATCAACGGTTGAAAAATGGAATAATTGAAGCAAATAATAGTGAAGGGGGGGGGGGGTAGTAATAGTTGTGACAAAAAAAAATCAATGGATGGAATATGGAAACATAGGTTTTGTTGTGATAACAGACATTTAAATGTGTAAACCATAACGAACGACTACCCTTTGCGAAAATTCACACAAGCCTTGGATCATTTAGGGTTTTGGAAATATTTTTCAACAATGAATTTGAGGAGTGGTTGTCACCAGGTTTTACCATAGGATCGACACAAAACAGCGATTCCTGCACCCTGGAGACACTACCAATTCAGAAGAATGTCATTCGGATTAAAAAATTCACCTGCAGTTTTTCAGATATTGTTGAATGGAGACGTTGGAAACTACGGAAATGCTTTGTGTATCTCGTTGACATGGTCTATGGGAACGATTATGGGAAGTATTGTGTGTATGTGTGTGTGTGAAATCTTATGGGACTTAACTGCTAAGGCCATCAGTCCCTAAGCTTACACACTATTTAACCTAAATTATCCTAAGGACAAACACACACACCAATGCCTGAGAGAGGACTCGAACCTCAGCTGCTGGGACCAGCCGCACAGTCCATGACTGCAGCGCATCGGACCGCTCGGCTAATCTCGCGTGGCTGGGAAGTATTCCTAAGGTAAAAAGCAACGAAGTTAACATTGAGTACAGAAAGTGTTATTTTGTGTTGGAAGAGGTGGAATCCCTAGATCATATCATAGGTAAAGAATACGTTAATACAAACCAAAGATTAATTTGAGTAGTGAGTGAGCTTCTTGTAGCAGAATATGTAAAGGCTTTGCAATCGTTCTTAGTAGTTACAAACTATTACTGATGGATCGTAAAAGGATTTGTGGATATTGCCAGACTGTTAACACAGTTGTTACAAAAGCATACTAAATTCGTGTAGACAGAAGAGTGCTAGCGTAATCTCGAGGAGCTAAAAGGAGCTTTAACACTGAGCCCTATACTTCCGAATTTTAATAGAGAATTTGTTTTATCACGTGATGCATCAAACTGTGCAGTTGGTTGCATGTTGTCACAAGAACATCCTGTAGCTTCTGCACCAAGACAACTAAATTCTGGAAAAAGAAATCATTCGACTGTGGAGAAAGGGATATTAAGCCTTATATTTGAAATTATATATACCAAATGTTATCCGTATGGCAAAAAAGTTTAGAGTAATAGCAGAAAATGCGGCAATAAAATAGCTTTTGGGGTTAATGGATACAGTTAGTAGACTGACGCGATGGGGAATAAGGCTATGAATTTGATTTCGCGTAAGTCTGGGAAGAAGCACGTAAATGCCGATGACTTAAGCGTAAATGTAGTAGTATTGCGTATAGTGTTTTAAGCAGTCATAGTTTTGTATACAGAAAGGGTTGCTATGCCGAGAAATCAATTTGGAACCGCAGGTAGTGGTAAAAGTGAAGGTAAGGAATAGAGTGGTACAAGAAGCTCATGATCACACATTATCCGGGCATGGACGTCGCCTGTCTACCAACAGAAGAATAGCAGAAAGGTATTAGTGGAGGAACAGGCTGACAGACGTGAACCAGTACGTGCGTAATTGCATAAATGTACACAAAGAGCGGATTTGTGTGGACAAGAGTACCACTGCAGAGATTACCTGAAGCATTAGCGGCAATCAAATATCTATGAACTGGTGTTTTACGCCCATTCAGTAACACACCTGCAGGGAATAAGTACCTACTCACAATCATAGATCATTTTCCAAGAAACATAGCAATGATCGCGATACCAAACCAGCAGGCAGTAACAGTGGCACAAGCAGTTGTGAGTAACTGTATACTAAAGTTCTGAGTGCCTGAAGAAATAGTAACAGACCATTACTGAATGTGGAGAAGTAAAGGACAAGTCCTCTCCATTCACAAGATAACGGAAGAACTGAAAGAGCAAATAGGACTATCGAGATACTATGTTGACTCACATCACACCAATTGTCTATTTAAAGTATGTCGTCTCCGCCTACGACTCAAATTAGCATACGAATACAGAGTTATCGCCATATGAAGTAGTATATGGTCGTAAAATGCTGTCACCATACGACATATTAAAACAAAGAAAGGGAAGTCTGGAGAGTATGTAACGGAATTTGCCAGAGTGTTTAGGGAAATTTGGAGTAGAGTACAGAGGGTAATACGCGAGCACTGTACAAAGAGGAAGAAGCAGTGGACCTACAGCAAGAATGCCACAGTAAAAGGTTGGACAGTGGGTGACGTCAATTTCGTATATGACGCAGAAAGGCAAACTATTTTTTGCAAAGTATTAGGGGCCATACTAAGAGGAAAAGACTACATCGCCGATAAACGTCAAGATTCTGTTGCCGACGAGTACGACAACTTTGTATGTATGGCTGTTGAAATCTTTTCAGGGGAGCCAGCGATAGGGGATGCGGACCGCAAAGAGGGAGTGAGGGGAAAGGTATCGTAAGATAAACAACTTGTGAATGAAACGGTAACGAGGAACCACTATGGAATAAGGTGTAAGAGGCAGGCATTTAATTTTTTTATGAGGTTTAGATTTAGTATAATTAGCACAAGCAGCTGCGGAACAGCAGTGAATTTAAGGGAGAGGAAATTATTGGGTGTTCCTGCCCGAAGGTGAGGTGCGGGGAAGGCGAGATGTTGCCATTCATAACGGGACTACTGATCTCTGTCGGGGTGGCAGCGCTAAGGAGCCAGTATCTGAAAGGAGGAGTGCTGTACGCCAAGCAGGACATACGTAGTTATCACCGGATGTCGCTGCGTGAGACAGGTAGTAATCAACGAGTGGGAGGTGCGTAACAAGGTGAGAAGATTGGAAAAAAACATTCGACAAAGTCCGTCAGAAACTTGGAAATTTATGGAAAGTTCTTATGGGACCAAACTGAGGTCATCGGTGCCTAGGGAGCTCCCTGCCATGCTCAGCGTAGCTCTCCCCGTCGGAGGTTCGACTCCTCCCTCGGGCATGGGTGTGTGTGTTGTCCATAGCGTAAGTTAGTTTAAGTTACGGTATATTGATAATTTTTACTTATGGACCGTCTGACAGCAACTGAATAAAACACAATTTTAGTGCCATACGCGTTTCGTCTTTATTTTCTGTAAGGCATCATCAGTGGCAGGTTGCGTGGACAATTTCTTACATATTACGCTCCTGTTGCATTATTGGTGTTGTTCTTCTTCTTATGAACGCCAATTTGCTTGTTGCTTGTTGAAAAACATTGCATTACAACAAGCGTTCAGTGCATAGTGCTGTGGAAGGTGGAAAATACCGCAAATTGGCGTTCATAAGAAGAAGAACAACACCAAAAATGCAACAGGAGCGTAATGTAAGAAATTGTCCACGCAACCTGCCACTGCTGATGCCTTGCAGAAAATAAAGGCGAAATGCGTATGGCACTAAAATTGTGTTTTATTCAGTTGCTGTCAGACGGCCCATAAGTAAAAATTATGAATATGCCGTAATATTACACGCAACTGAGGAAGACAGGACCATAAATAGTTTAAGTTAGATTAAGTAGTGCGTAAGTTTAGGGACCGATGACCTAAGTAGTTTGGTCCCATACGATCTTACCACAAATTTACAATTTTTTCATCGGTGCCTAGGTTTAGAGATTTCTTAATTTAACTTAAACTAATTTACACTAAGGGCCACATACACACATCCATGCCCGTGGGAGTACTCGGACCTCCGACAGTGGGAACTGCGAGGACCGTGGCAAGGCGCCCAAGACCGAGCGGCTACCCCGCTCGGTATTTGCGTCAGAGAACGGAAAGGCACGAGATAGTGAAATAAAGTGCCGGGGTATGTGAAAGAGTGTATGAAACCTACAAGAAATTAAGGAATGAGATGACCCAGTAGTGAGGTTATTCCACATACGTGAAGGAAGAGCTGTTTAATCGACGCTGGATGTCCGCTTATGGTTCAAATGGCTCTGAGCACTATGAGACTCAACATCTGAGGTCATCAGTCCCCTAGAACTTAGAACTACTTAAACCTAACTAACCTAAGGACATCACACACATCCATGCCCGAGGTAGGATTCGAACCTATCGGCTTATGAAAACAGTATTTGGCACTGCTGATGAGGAAGACATTCGAAGGGTGAAAGACCCCTTAGAGGAGACCAAACAGTGGGCTAAACGGGACTAAGCCGTGAGTGACAGGAGCACTATTCAGACTGCGAGTTTAGAGAAGGACGTGTTGAATAACACGCGACTACTACACCAGCTGACTGGAGAAGTAATATGGTATTCCAGAGGCGCAGAAGAGGCAGTTAATCAGAACATCAGGAAACTACCAACCAAAGTAGATGTCTTAGATAGGGCAGTAGTATTGACAACATGGTCTTTGAAAGATAGTGCTTGGGAAGCACGAGAGTAGATAACAGAACTACAGGAGGCTACGCAGCAGGCTGTAAGACGTAATCTAGGGGTACACTTGTTGTCGCCACAGCAGTATTTAGGGGGTCTAAGGGAAGTGCAAAATGTGCTGCCGCCGGAGTTGGAGCTGGTTTTAGAACCTGAGCACAAAAACTTACATTTTCATTCCAAGGTAGCCACTGCATCGGTGAGAACTGACAGAGCGAAAGTTTACATTTCCGTTTCGATACCAGCAGCAGGCAAACAAGCGCGTTACAAGCGCTACATAGTTCATGTGTACCTTACCAAGTGGGGGATGATGAAGAAATTTGCAAGAGTAAAAACGCAGCGACTATTATAAATTGCAAAAGACAAGAGAATATACGTAGAAATGGAGGAAGCAAAGTTACAAAAAAGCAGCCAAGGGAAAATAACAGTCTGTTTGAATACGACAATAAGAGAGGGCATGATTCGTGTGCAGTGAAATTGCTAATGGGGCAATAGGATGTAAGAGAATGCAACAAAGAAATGATCGAGCTGGAATTGTACTTTCAAGCGGTCAGGGCGCATTGGTTGTACTCTATCTTCGACAAGATGTAGTAGGGCCATCTTTTTCGAGCAGGGGAAGCTTAAATCAGCAGTGAGGCTAGCATTAAACTGAAGTCGTTTGTTATTTAATGGAACAGCGCGCGAGATAATGGGGCGTTCTTTCCATCTTCTCTCCTCGATTTCAGCAGTAACTTACCTAATTTTTCAAAGCCTCATTTGCATTGGACAGAGATGCCGGTGGAACTACTAGCTGTTAAAAATATAAGCAGCCTTAAATCAAACAGTAGGGCTGGAATTAATGCAGTCGGTAAACACGCTTCTTAACCAGGAGGAGAGACGAGTCTCCCTGGAAACCTTATTGATGCGTGTAAATTTATATTGGAAAATTCGGTACGGGAAAGAAACAACATTTACTCTTGTCACATCAATAATTGCAGCAACACTTGTCCTACTGAGCGCATCCCTTTTTTGGTACATGATAGACTGTATACCCAAGCATAAAAGCAGCAGAAGGAAGATGAACCCATGAGGGGGTAGTATTTATGATAATTGATTCATTTTAGCTTGTAGGTTTCGAATAGAGAATTAGAAGTTACTGTTCAAGAAGCCTAGTAATGAAATAAGTTCCACAGTGTTTGAATTAAGGATCAAGGCAAGTGACCCTGTAGAAATTTGTAAGATTATGCGATAGAGTTAAGGAAACTAATTGTTATAACAATTCTTAAGAGGGGAAACAGGGCCAGAAGGACTAGTTGCGAAGAACATTAGAGCAAAGGATAATCTAGTATGGTTGATGTGAAGGACCCAGTCTTGAGCAAAAGGAGAGAGATGTACCATATCGACTGTGTGCAGCCAAAAACTATGCCAGAGCGGAAGTGAGTTGCGACAGGACGAGTCTCAGGCAGGCAAGAATGTTATGCACTGCAAAGCTAAACACCAGCGTCAGGCAATGCGAAGCAGAGCCAGCTCTGTGTGGTACAACAAGAGCCAACACTAGTGGAAGGACGGAAGCCTTTCCTCACTTGGCACCATGGAAGCGTTCAGAGTACGTGCCTTAAGCCCTAAGCGATCATAGACTGGTGCATATAAGCAATCAGCCATACGTGTACTAAAATATTCTTGTCTCAGTATCACAGCCTACAACACGAGTCTGTGACACACAGAGCAACATCCTGGAATACAGTACAGCGTCCCAAAAGAAGCTGCCACCGGACCAGAGAGTCGCTTGCTTGCTGGAGGGAGCACAAGGCCGCCCCCCCTTTCCCCCCCTTGAATTTCCAGATGCGCTGCCATGCTGTGATCATGGTCACAGCCAGAAACGTCGCTGACAGTGGCATCTGAGTGACGCCAAGCTCAGCCCCGCTCTATGCGCTGTCAGTAATTCCGGACGTCTATGGTTTCAAATGAGAGGCAACTGGACGCCTCCAACAAGCTGCTTCTGATGTACTACAGCTGAGAGACAGTACAAAGAAATTAATTAAACAAATCCACTGTCATCCTGACGTCTCATTTCAATCTCTAAGGGTGACAATCCATGGGGCACCTAACACTGCCGGCGGTTCTAGGCGCACCAGGCCGGAACCGTGCTGCTGCTACGGTCGCCGGTTCGAATCCTGCCTCGGGCATGGATGTGTGTGACGTCCGTAGGTTAGTTAGGTTTAAGTACTTCTAAGTTCTAGGGGACTGATGACCTCAGATGTTAAGTCCCATAGTGCTTAGAGCCATTTGAAGCATTTGAAGCACCTAACACGGGTATGAATTATATTAACACTGTTTCATCTTGTAAAAGTTTTCTCTCTGTATACAAACCACTTCTTCCAGCTGATGAAGAGTGCCTGTCATACCTGTGCCAGCATGGTCTCAATATAGATAACTCATACACAAGCTCTCTTCCTGTGGCCTAGGATTATGCGCACACGTTAAATTGGCTCCTATCACAGTGGGACTTAACCTCTGAGGTCATCAGTTCCCTAAAACTCAGAACTACTTAAACCTAGGTTTAAGTACTTCTAAGTTCTAGGGGACTGATGACCGTAGTGGTCGCACGGTTCCAGACTGACGCGCCTAGAACCGCTCGGCCACAGAGACGGCTATGCGCACAGGAAAAAAATTTAATGCCACGTATATCATAATGAGTCACAAACTGTAACCACATATGTAGACGTAGTATTTCTTTTCAATGTGAATTTTTTAATAAAATTGTGAAATCTAAGTCGTTCAGCATTTGATGTTAGTATACAATGTACTGAAGCACTGAAAAATTGCATATGAAGACATGAATATTATAGAGTTACATATCGCTTGCTATTAAAATTTTGGTAGATGTACAGAAAGTTAATATCCTACGTTGATGTTTCTAATGCTGTCAACGTTTACATAATTTCGCTATCAAGGAAGCACTGTATTAACTGCTAAATGTTACTTATCTTGCCATGGCTGCCCCCATTGTCTAGGGTGTCAGTACCTGTTTACGCTTTCCAATTAACAGGTCCAAAGTTACTTGTTTTAGTAAAAGTCGCAGCAATACTGTTTATTTGACATTATCAGTATTTATTCATAAATTCTTGACACATTCGACAACACCACTTTTTAAGTAACTGTAATACGCAACATTTCAGCACAACACAGAGAACTTCATAATCACACTGCCCAATCTCGACTACAACTGAAACTATTACGAGGTGATTGACTCCTAAATTTTCTATAAGTATTACGTGCGTACCTTCCAGATCCTTCTAGAACAGGATGTAGTTCAAATGTATTTTATTTGACTGTGTTAACTAAAACTACTTTTCAGGTCTAATTTTGAAAATCTAAAACCTATCGTTTTCCTGTCTTTGTATAATTGTCAGTTGAACTGTCGTTAGTAAAATGAGAAAAATAAAAAATGAAATGTGAAGTTTTGTGTGCATGAAAACTAAAGCATAGTATCAGTTTCACTGTAAAGTGATTTAAGTTGAAATTGTGGTTACTAATTTTCATGATTCAAAAACGTGTTGCTAAAAGGATCGATATGAAAAATAAAATTATATTGTAGGAATAATAGTGTTTAGGTGATCAAATAGATGCAAAATTGTCTGTAGATGTGGAATACACAATTTAAATATAAAAATTAACTGAAGGTAGGCCAAAATTTATGCGGAATCGAACATTTCAATTTGAAGTACGGAAGTTCTGAGTAGGCAAGATTCATTACAATGTCACTAACAAAAATTATAATAGCGACTACATAAATTCGCTACAACATTCTTTTTTCACCTGGAAGGCTTACGTTTCCATTTATGTCTATTTTTCTACAGCAACCAATGAACAGGGCGGTCCGTGTTTGACAAACAGCAAGAAGTGAGGAAAGGTGCCAAACAGTTGCTCTAGGACACTTCCATGAAATTCAGAATGGAATTAATGGTCAACAAGACAAAAGAAACGTGCACTTGACAGGCAAAAGACATGCAAAGTGGCGTCTTTACAGCCCACGTTGTTTTGTTCTAACAGTTGGTAATTAATGCAAGTGAAGCCGCTCTCGTTGCAGACTAAAAGCGAGATGCTTCGTTTTCCTTTTAGCTCCAGGAACACACACTAATGAACAATTCAACATGTTATTACTCTTTCTTGTTTTCTGGACTTAATTAATATGCAAATTTCATTTATTTTAATTTAATGTATTCATTAAACGAATTTCCTTTCTTTGTTCTTAAATAACCGTAATTAATATGCGCATCTGATTTAAATAAAGACTGTATGTAAATGAGTGGCCTAGTTAGTCGAGAAATTAGTAAAAAAATGCGAATCTGAGAACAGCGTGGAAATATGACAATAATATAAGCAGTGCAGTACAGGAAATTTAACTTCAAATGGGGAATTTAATGAATAGAACCTGTCCCGTAAGCCAAACATACGATAATGAGGTATGGTCGATTCGTATCCTATTCTTCGAATTCGCTGGAATAACGCGTTCATCTTCTCACATTCGTTTCACGAAAGAACTTAGTAATCCCGACCTCTGAGAACATCTGATTTCAGATTTCACTGTTAAATAAATTTACTAGGTGGTCAAAGTAAAACAGGCCTGAGAAGTGTTTTCTACCTAGTTCAGCCTGTCTGAGCATGTGAATAAATGAATGACGCCATTATGGATAAGAAAAGGATCATCTGTACATGAAACAGTCGTACATAACAACAGGATTGGTATCAGTTTTCTGAATCTTAACTTGATGCTTACACCTAACTGTTAATACAGGACGATATCTGTTCTGTGGAATCACTTTAATCCATACACCGATGAGTCGGGAGATGATGTACAACTGTACGGATATTTTCAGCAAGATTGGACAACGGCACATGCCACACATGCAATTTTGGCATAAAATCAGTAGGTGTTGTGTGAAGAGAAGACAATTAACAATGGTAGTAAAGTTTCCTGGACCTCAATGTCTGCCATTTCCCGCCTGTCCTGTAAAGTGCAGTTCTCACCTTTGTTAACTGGTGCAATTTATTTAGCGTCACACATGTAAATGTTTCCAAGACTTTTTCTTCGGCCACGCTGTAGAGTGTGTCTGAAGAGAAGCAACGCAGGAGGCCGTATAAAGTTTTGTCTCGTCTCAGCTCAATCAATTTCAATTCTGTTGGTTTAAAAATATACTTTTACAATATTTACGGGTCCTCTCCAATTACTTGTTGTATTTTTCTGCTTTTCTTTCTTCCGTATCTTCGAGTGTTGCTACTACCAGCAAATATCTTCAATAGAGAGGTTTGAGCAGTTGCACGCATAAGAAGCAAGGCACAACCTTCAAACGCATAGCAGTTTCTTTCTGAAGCGACGTCAGATGTATCGTGTACGTAGATCTTCTTTTTTCTGGCCTCTGCCCCGTATCTTCACGGAGTCGGCATGTTACTTCTGGTTTGGCAATTTCAGTGGTATAGGGTAGCCGGATGCGCTTCCTATCAACCCCTCGCCCCCGCCACTTCTCTCCCCAACCCTCCGTCACGACTCGGGATGAAAACTGTGCACCCCACCTGTTTGCATTTTGTAAAAGTGTGAGAACGTTTTCTAAATGTTTGCGAATCGTGTAACTGATGTGGAAAGTCTATTGTAGGAGGAAACCGCCTAAATATCACTTTCAGGGTGACCGCACACGAGCCCTCGTCGCCGGGCGGATTCAACCCGAGTCTGACCCGCCTCTCCGAACCCGGAACCGGTGGACTAAGGCACGAGCCTTTTTGATGAGAACGATTATAAAATCCAGGGCTGAGGTTAATCAGAAGAATCCAGTGACAATTTAATCGTTCACTGGGATCTCGCCGAAAAACGCCTGGTTAGTCCAATTTTTGTGTGTTTTAGCCGGTCTGGGACTCTTGATAAGTTCAATCACCGGCGGAGGTAATGATGATTCATAAAAAGACCTGCGTGATTCCTCATTCAATTTGTTTGGTCAGCGTAAGAGAGTTACCAAAATTCTCGACCAATTCCATTCAGAGATGAAGAAAGACGGTGTGCATCACGGGTAGCCATACAAATCCCGAGAGTCAACATTTCAGGTGAGAGGGAAAACATTGTGGCTAACAGCTTGTTGTTTCTCCTTCGGAACGCAATAAAGCAGCGAGTCTTGTACTTGATATGTACTCGAAAAGTCCTTGTTAAGTTTATTGGGGTATGTGGCACCATATGTCTAAGCACAGATCCCGTAATCCTCGTAAAATATTGACCACTGATTTGTGAGAGTGGAGCCAGCGCACGAAAGCGTCACAGACTTGTTTCATTGGGTTCAGATCGGGCGAATTTGATGGTTCGATGTAAGGTGTGTGTCAGAACTCTCTATTACACTGAAAACAATATAACCACATTAACACTATTCTTTGCATTGTGTAAGCACTCAGATATTGATACTAACAATCTGAGGGCGAAACATGGGAGCGCGATTCTAAGCATTGTTGTGATGTTAAAATGTTCAAATGTGGGTGAAATCTTATGGCACTTAACTGCTAAGGTCATCAGTCCCTAAGCTTACACACTACTTAGCTTAAAATATCCTAAGGACAAACACACACACCCATGCCCGAGGGAGGACTCGAACCTCCGCGGGGATCAGCCGCACAGTCCATGAGTGCAGCGCCCCTGACCGCTCGGCTAATCCCGCGCAGCCATTGTTGTGAGATGAGGTCTGTCTGCGAGAGTGGAAGTAGTAATGCCGGTCGAGAGCTCGGAGACAGAAGACGTGTCACGCTGTCCTCACATCAGTGATGGTAGACCTTATCACACTCAAGGCCTGATTTCATTTATATGGATTAACTACGCTTGAAGATGGAATTGAAGGTAAAATTCGCATGCATAGCTCAAAAGCAATTGCAGTGTTAGGCTCGTGATTGTTAGCCCGAGTTTGCAATAATCTCATGATTTGCTAGTCACTTAAAGAAGCCTCCTTATCCAGCAAATAATAATACTTATTCTCCACATCTAACTAATGAATAAATGCTGTGGTTATTAAGTGTTAATTGATGTAACTTTGAACTTGAAATACACTCCTGGAAATTGAAATAAGAATACCGTGAATTCATTGTCCCAGGAAGGGGACACTTTATTGACACATTCCTGGGGTCATATATACCACATGATCACACTGACAGAAGCACAGGCACATAGACACAGGCAACAGAGCATGCACAATGTCGGCACTAGTACAGTGTATATCCACCTTTCGCAGCAATGCAGGCTGCTATTCTCCCATGGAGACGATCGTAGAGATGCTGGATGTAGTCCTGTGGAACGGCTTGCCATGCCATTTCCACCTGGCGCCTCATTTGGACCAGCGTTCGTGCTGGACGTGCAGACCGCGTGAGACGACGCTTCATCCAGTCCCAAACATGCTCAATGGGGGACAGATCCGGAGATCTTGCTGGCCAGGGTAGTTGACTTACACCTTCTAGAGCACGTTGGGTGGCACGGGATACATGCGGACGTGCATTGTCCTGTTGGAACAGCAAGTTCCCTTCCCGGTCTAGGAATGGTAGAACGATGGGTTCGATGACGGTTTGGATGTACCGTGCACTATTCAGTGTCCCCTCGACGATCACCAGAGGTGTACGGCCAGTATAGGAGATCGCTCCCCACACCATGATGCCGGGTGTTCGCTCTGTGTGCCTCGGTCGTATGCAGTCCTGATTGTGGCGCTCACCTGCACGGCGCCAAACACGCATACGACCATCATTGGCACCAAGGCAGAAGCGACTCTCATCGCTGAAGACGACACGTCTCCATTCGTCCCTCCATTCACGCCTGTCGCGACACCACTGGAGGCGGGCTGCACGATGTTGGGGCGTGAGCGGAAGACGGCCTAACGGTGTGCGGGACCGTAGCCCAGCTTCATGGAGACGGTTGCGAATGGTCCTCGCCGATACCCCAGGAGCAACAGTGTCCCTAATTTGCTGGGAAGTGGCGGTGCGGTCCCCTACGGCACTGCGTAGGATCCTACGGTCTTGGCGTGCATCCGTGCGTCGCTGCGGTCCGGTCCCAGGTCGACGGGCACGTGCACCTTCCGCCGACCACTGGCGACAACATCGATGTACTGTGGAGACCTCACGCCCCACGTGTTGAGCAATTCGGCGGTACGTCCACCCGGCCTCCCGCATGCCCACTATACGCCCTCGCTCAAAGTCCGTCAACTGCACATACGGTTCACGTCCACGCTGTCGCGACATGCTACCAGTGTTAAAGACTGCGATGGAGCTCCGTATGCCACGGCAAACTGGCTGACACTGACGGCGGCGGTGCACAAATGCTGCGCAGCTAGCGCCATTCGACGGCCAACTCCGCGGTTCCTGGTGTGTCCGCTGTGCCGTGCGTGTGATCATTGCTTGTACAGCCCTCTCGCAGTGTCCGGAGCAAGTATGGTGGGTCTGACACACCGGTGTCAATGTGTTCTTTTTTCCATTTCCAGGAGAGTAATTTGTTAATCTGGCACTCAGCCATTATTGGTACTTATATGGTCATTGTGAGATTAAAAAATGACTCCAAGCACTACGGGACTTAACATCTGAGGTCATCAGTGCCCTAGAATTAGAACTACTTAAACTTTACTAACCAAAGGACATGAGACGGATTCGAACCTGCGGCAGTAGCAGCAACACGGTTCCGGACTGAAGTGCCCAGAACCGCTCGCCCACAGCGTCCGGCGGTCATTATGAGTCATTCTCCTTTATTAATGCCTATCATGATGATTTCTGAAGCTTTTAATAGGCTTAATTTATGAAATCCCTCCTCACAAGTTATTTGAAAGTTAACAGGACCGAAGCAAACTCCTTTTCATTAAATTCATTCTTAGTAACAATAAGCTTTAGCCGCTGCTGCTGCATGCTGCTGCGAATTGCTGTAAACCATATGGAAAAAGGCAGTCAACTAAAGAGGTGAGTGCGAAACTTAGGACCAAAACAGAGTCACTGACATACCACAGCATGTCATGTACTCCAATCAAGTAAATTCCGTTGCTAAAGTCAGATTCTGTGTCACTTGTAAATACTTGTTCAAAAACACAGTGAGTTGGCATCGGTATTCATTGTTTCAGGTTCATTTGTTCCTGTAGTCCTTCATTTTCAAATACGAGGTGAGATAGCTTATCCAATTGTTAGTTTAAGATTTTTCATGTAACGATCTGTTCAGGCCTTAAAGGACAGTGAAACTGACTCTCATACAACACACACACACAGCGTTATGCAGGTTAGATTCAGCTCAGGTTGCTTATCGAGTCTGTTTCGACAAGCAATATAGGTATATTGGTTGTAGCTAGATTACATATGGTTCATATACTTTACACCGATAGTATCGCAGACTTGTTTCATTGGGTCCAGATCAGGCGAATTTGGTGGCCAAGGCTTAAATTTGAATTACGTGCATTACCGAAATGTTTTTTCATCTGAGTCAGCTCATAATTATTCGGTTATTAAATGGTGTATATTTGCTGTGTCTTTATATATATGAGCAGTGCATAGTGGCTCACTTTTCATGTATTCTTTTTAAAAATTTTGTGACTAAAGCCTTTCTGGCTTGATATTTATCTTATACGTGACATGTAAATACTGTTTCTTGTATTGTTAGTCAGTACTGACGCTTTTATATAAAAAAAATTGCCATAAATTTGTACTCATGTTACAGGCCAATTTGAATATTTAATTTCTGATGAAGGCACGCATAGAAAAGTTGAAACGTGGTCAAAAGACAAAATTTGTGACCGAGTGCTTATTTAGTTTAATTTATAAATCGTTACTGAACTAAGCAGCCATGTACAAAACTTTCAGTAGGCTTGGTTCAGACCTCTATTTTGTGCCCTCAGACAAGTCTGTCATCATAATCAATCGAACTGGATTCCTGCAACTTCCACAGAATTGGGCGAGAATAACGGGTATTATATTTGTCGCAAAACATTAGAGACAAAGAGGCGGTGTGTGTGGTGGGTTAAGTGTTATTCGCGTCGACAGATTTACTCGTCCCTAGCAGTGCGCGACGCCTGTGAATTTCGGAGCAGGGCGCTCGTGAAGCAATAGCAATCGGCGCGCTGGCAGAAGTTTGATATACGACCTGTGCTGGTGCTGTAATGGGTCCCAGCGCAACAATATATCAGGGCGGTCCGTGAACACCGGCTGAATGATTTAAGGCGCGCCAAAGCGAGACGAGTCGCGTCGGCGGCGGCGAAAGCGGCTCTCTGGACAACGCGCCGACTGCCCACCTGAATTATTGAACGAGACACGTCTTCGCGCCCCTCCACGTTCCCACGCTCGTGTCACTGCGTGGTACTTCGCTTCCTTTCATTATCCCTACTGAACACGTCCGTTCACTCCTCCGTACATTCGCGATTCGGCGTCCCCTTGTCCCTCCTCAGGGTTAATCCGTCTTAGCTGGTACGTAACCATTTATGCTTCTCTTCACATCTGGGACTGGATTAACCGATCGATATCAAGTGACAAACCGGTGGAAATACTGAACAATATAAAAGATCCTACAGTAATTTGCAATCATCTTACGTGAAAGCAGTATTTTTTACACTACTGGCAATTAAAATTGCTACACCACGCAGATGACGTGCTACAGACTCGACATTTAACCGACAGGAAGATGATGTGATATGCAAATGATAAGCTTTTCAGAACATTCACACAAGGTTGGCGCCGGTGGCGACACCTATAACGTGCTGACACGAGGAAAGTTTCCAACCGATTTCTCACACACAAAAAGCAGTTGACCGGCGTTCCCTGGCGAAACATTGTTGTGATGCCTCGTGCAAGGAGGAGGAATGCATACCATCACGTTTCCGACTTTGCTAAAGGTCGGAATGTAGCCTATCGCGATTGCTGTTTATCGTATCGCGACATTGCTGCTCGCGTTGGTCAAGATCCAATGACTGTTAGCAGAATATGGAATCGGTGGGTTCAGGAGGGTGATACGGAATGCCGTGCTGGATCCCAACGGCCTCGTATCACTAGCAGTCGAGATGACAGGCATCTTATCGGCATGGCTGTAACTGATCGTGCATCCACGTCTCGATCCCTGAGTCAACAGATGGGGATGTTTACAAGACAACAACCATTTGCACGAACAGTTCGATGACGTTAGCAGCACGGGCTATCAGCTCGGAGACCGTGGCTGTGGTTACCCTTGACGCTGCATCAAAGACAGGAGCGCCTGCGATGGTGTTCTTAACGACGGACCTGTGTGCACGAATAGCAAAACGTCATTTTTTCAGACGAATCCAGGTTCTGTTTACAGCATCATAATGGTCGCGTCCGTGTTTGGTGACATCGCGGTGAACGCACATTGGAAGCGTGTATTCGTCATCGCCATACTGACGTATCACCCGGCGTGATGGTATGGAGTGCCATTGGTTACACGTCTCGGTCATCTCTTGGTAGTATTGACGGAACTTTGAACAGTGGACGTTACATTTCAGATGTGTTGCTACCCGTGGCTCTACCCTTCATTCGATCCCTGCGAACCCTAAATTTCCTCAGGATAATGCACGACCGCATGTTGCAGGCCCTGTACGGGCCTTTCTGGATACAGAAAATGTTCAACTGCTGCCCTGGCCAGCACATTCTCCAGATCTCTCACCAACTGAAAACGTCTGGTCAATGGTGGCCGAGCAATTGGCTCCTCACAATACACCAAACACTACTCTTGATGAACTGTGGTATCGTGTTGAAGCTGCATGGGCAGCTGTATCTGTACGTGCCATCCAAGCTCTGTTTGACTCAATGCCCAGGCGTATCAAGGCCGTTATTACGGCCAGAGTTGGTTGTTCTGGGTACTGATTTCTCGGGATCTATGCACCCAAATTGCGTGAAAATGTAATCACAAGTCGGTTATAGTATAATATATTTGTCCAATGAATACACGTTTATCATCTGCATTTCCTCTTGGTGTAGCAATTTTAATGGCCAGTAGTGTAATTCGAAAGCGGTCACTGCATTTAAACATCATACTTATATTAGTATGGTGTCTGTTCTTTCAGACATGACCGAAAGAACAGACACCATATCCAAATATGTATATAGTTCTGACAATACCGGCCATGACCTTCCTCTTCTGTGCGTATGCGCACATATTACCCGAACTGTTACTGGGCTTGGTAATAATGTCTTCTACGAGTAATGAGTGTGTTGGGTAGGGACACTACGTACGTAGTGAGTGGACATATAAGGTGAGAATGTGGGTCTCGCGGGAGGTGTGCGCAAGATAGTTCCTGCAGTCGCACTATCCTCTGGGCCCTCTGTGGCTCAGATGGGTAGAGCGTCTCCCATATAAACAGGAGATACCGGATTCGAGTTCCGGTCGAGGCACACATTTTCACCTGTCGCCATTGATATATATCAACGTCCGTCAGCAGCTGAAGGTATTAATATAATACTAATTTCATTTAAACATTAAGTTGTGGGTACATAACATATTATAACTACGGCTTTAACGCCCTCGATCATCCCCTGTGTATGAAATCTGACCCACAATTAAAGAATAACGCTATCAGACTACTTTTAGCGACTATTTTGTAGGAAAATAACTTTTTCATGGAGCACCGGAATAACCAAACGGGCGTTTAACATACATTGCCAAAAAAATGCAACACACTTATAACGGTGCGGCTAGCGGGGAGCTTGGAGCTCTAACGTGATGGGAAGTAAAACACATTTTCAGCAGGAAAGAACATTTTTTGAAAACTTCAGGTAAAATTAAGTATGATAAAATTTCAGATTTTATTACAAAACTCTTTCTTGCTGCAGCAGAATGAATGACTGTTACAATTCAAAGAATTTTAAGGAAACTGAAAGACTGAATATGCTAGTTAGTCAAATTGAGCAAAAAGTCATCTCTGTTGAAACAGTATTTAAGCAAATGAACAACAGTTTAAAAACACTGCGATATCAATAACATAATTATAGAAGGTGTGTAAAGGTGAAAGTTAATTAGTTGCAGTCTTCGCTGCCCCCGGTTCAATGTGTACTAAAAAACAGAACAAAGTTTACATCAGACGTATTGATGAGAAGCAGTATCCAAGAAGGTTTACCAGTTGGCCCACATCAACCAGTGAGTTGTCAGAAGCAATTACTACAGGAACAAGTGGGCGCAACACAACTTATAAGTACGATTAATAAAATGGGGCTCAGTTACAAGTGGGTTCAAAATACTGAACTTTAAACAAAGGCCACACCAATCATTGAAGAATATCTTTCCAATAACAGTAAACTTCAAGCAAATGCCCATATTACAACAAAAAAAAGTTTAAAATGGCAATTATTCGGCGAATAAAATTTACACTGAAAAATGAGTTTTTAATTTAGAAGATAGCTGAACAAATAAACATGAGATTAACAAAGGTACCAATAACTTGGTAGCTTAGCTTTGGTCCAATCTTAAAAAAAAGAAAAAAAATCAATGGAACTTCGAAACTTGAGCTTTCCTGTACTGTATACACATGTGGCAGACATTTGTTAAATACATACACGCTAAAAGGCAAGTGCTGCCGTTGCAAGGTGGCAAAAGAACCTAATAATGGCGCTACCAGTACACCTCCCTCGGAAGCGGGGCAGTTTTTGTACACATCGAAGGACATGTTTTATACCACTAGCCGTGGTAGTCGTGAACTCTCCTGCTGATAAGAACATCACCTTCCTGTCGAAGAAATGGCAGTACCACGGGGATAACGGCCTGCGCAGTGCAGTGGGCACTGGTTCCTTTACCCTGCAGAAACACCAAATATGACAGCGAGTTGTAACCGACGACCCCTCGCACCATGAGGCCTGGGATGAGACCTGTGTGTAGTGGGCAAACGTACTCTGGAACAGACAGCTTTCCAGGTCTACACCATGTAAGTATACGTCCATCATTCGCATACAGTCAGTGACCTACTCTCATCTCTGAAGACAACAGAGCGCCATTCCACTCTCCAGTCAATTCTTTCACGACATTAGAGTATCTACACTTGGCGGTGTCGCAGTGTCAGTGGTAGCCAGGTCCCATACTGCAAGCAGAATTTGCAACACGTGCGCGGATTTCATGCCTGGGTGTTCGGCCACCCCCCTCAGTTCGCACAACGATTCGATCTTGATGTGCGTCTGTGCTATGCGGTCGTCCGAAGTCTGGTCTACAGGTGTGGGAATCCTCCAAAAATCACAGTTTAATGCAGCGACAAACCACTGATACACTTCGCCCAAGATTGCAGAAATCCGTCGACAGGTCCATGCAACTTCTTACAGGCTTAAAATGCGACCGTGTTCAAGTGGCTGAAGGTGCTCAACAGGAGGACACACTCGTCGATGGGGCAACGTTGTAGCCTAAAAGAAATGCTGCAAATACTGCTCACCTCTAAACTCAGAACAGTTACTGCCTGCTGAGTCGAAACAAAGAATGCACAGAAAGGCAACCAAAAAAAAAGGAAGTGGCATCGTGACCCACACGAGAGCAACAGGAGTCAACCCACGACATCGGGCTGGCCGGTGTGAGGTGCGACGTCGTGAGACGGGAGATCGGCGCGCCTTCCTGCGTCCGTTGAAGCGGGTGGCAGCGGACGGTTAGGGAGATCGTTTTGGGGGTGCTGCGCCAGGTCTTCGCCAGACATCGCAGTTTATTACAAGTTAAGTGATTAAAGATATGTTGTTTCATTTACTTGTTAAATTTTACTTCCTTTTTTGGTCAGTCTCTCGTATCCAGCTTGCTCGTCTGTCTCTCGTCCGCATTTGTTAGGCACTTAGTGCCTGTCTGTCTGTCGGTCTGCCGTACGTTAATAGCTGCCACTGTCATGTTTGTCGGATTCGGTGTTAACGAATTTATTGCTTAAGGTGTAAACGCCGAAATCCTGAAATATTTTATCTTTCCTATCATCTTGAGAGGCGGTATATGTGTAATGTAGAGAATGTTTCTATATTTTGTGTATGCATTTCATGGGTTTTTATTTAAATGGTAACTTTAGTATATAAAGTTACCACCCTTCCATTGCAAGAATTTTCTTTTAAAACCAAGGTGCACTTACGGTGGCAAGTAATGTTTTTAAATGTGAGTGTTTTGTACCATTTCAATCCCTCCGACAGGGTGCATAAAAATGGTTCAAATGGCTCTGAGCACTATGGGACTCAACTTCTGAGGTCATTAGTCCCCTAGAACTTAGACCTAGTTAAACCTAACTAACCTAAGGACATCACAGACATCCAAGCCCGAGGCAGGATTCGAACCTGCGACCGTAGCGGCCTCGCGGTTCCAGACTGCACCGCCTTTAACCGCACGGCCACTTCGGCCGGCCGGGGTGCATAGTTTATGTGCTTATGTGAGCTGTTAAAATTTTTAGTTCAAAGTAATCTGGTGTGTTGCAGATTTGCACCAGTGTAGTCTTTCAGAGGTTGTTGTGAGCGCTCGTGACTACGGCCATGTTAAAAGGGAGCGGCAAGCTTGTCTCAGCCCGAAAGATCATACTGCCAATAAAAAAAATAAAAAAATAAAATAAAATCTACCTCTAAATAAATTGTAACTTTATATTCAGAGGGTGTTTTCTGATTACAATTTTAAATCATTTAAAAAAAAAAAGGTTTTCGGAATAAAATTTCCATTTGTTGAAAAAAAAATTAATTTGTTTTCATTAGTTACCCACTGGCAACTACTTCCACGCTCACTTAGTGTGATTAAATGCGTTCTTGATGAATCGCAAGTAAATAAAGTAAATTCTTTAAGAAAATATTTTGAAAGTAAATCCAGCGTTTACTACTGCGCACCGGCCAGCCCGATGTCGTGGGTTGAGTCCTGTTGCTCTTGTGTGGGCCGCGAAGCCACTACCCCTCCCTATACGGCGCGGCCCACTGTACTCACGTGGCTACCTCACATGCGCTGACTCTCAAGACGGACAAGTCATCTGGTGTCTCAGTGCGCGAACGACCAACCGATCGATCCAACCGCCAATGACCACTGCCTGAACAAACTCGAGCAGACTAGCGGCCTAACATATACTAGCACTCCAGACACCGAGTGCCCCAAACTAATCCGGCTGACCAACTGACCAGTCTCGCCCCCGACTGCACCGACTAAGACTGACCAACTGCAGCTTTTTTTTCTTTATTGTAATTTTAAAACCTGTCCAACAGGCAGGCTGTCAGCAGCGTTCTATGCTGCTCTTCAGCCAGAGGATACAAGATGAGAAAAAACAGAAAGATTACACATAGGTTACAGATTGGAGGGCAAGAAAACAGTTGACACGGAAAGGCAAACACGGAGCCGTTCACACTTGACGATAGTCCACACTTAAAACTGGTGACACGACGCACAAACACGGAAGACGGCGATGGCACAGGTGAACGATGGAGTGCGACGGTGAACACTGAACACTAAACACGACGGCACACACGAGACATTGATGGCGATGATCTCCGGCGCGCGAAAGTCCACGTAGCGTGTGCGAGTCCAGGGACCTGCCAAGAGGGGAAGAAGGGCGGGGGGGGGGGGGGGGGGTGAAGAGGGGAGAACAATGACGCCAATGGCTGAGGACATGGGAGGAGGAGTAGAGGGACACGGGAGGGGAAGCCCGGGGGAGGAGTGGGGAGAAAGGGATGAGGGAGGGAGGATGCCCAAAGGAACAGAGACAGGAAGAGGGAAGGAGGATCAAAGTTGGTAGGAGGGGGATATGGAGGGAAGGAGGACATCAACAGGGAGGGTGAGCTGGCGGAAGCCACCTTGGGAGAGGGTAAGGAGGGTAGTCCAACTGCCGCTCTCATAGCGCCCCTTAAATGCACGTGAACAGGCAACTTCTCCCCTTTACCACCAGAGGGAGACACCAAAGCTGCGATTGCCACAGCGGCGCCATCGCCAGAAACGGAGGGCGACTACTTCACACTACCCTCTGCGGCGCGCTATTCAAAACAGCAATTTTTACCCCGGCTCAACCATGACAAATGAATCACTACCACAGCAAGCCTTCAGTAAACACAGATTATGCCATGGTGCCTCTGCACACGATCTTCGTGGGTGTTGCACTTTCCTAGCATTGTAAGATAAATCCATAATATTTACAACTGATCGAATGCAGTTTATCAGTGTTGGTGAATCACTCCACACAGAAACGATTCGTGGAATGCAGATGTACTTATGCACTGTATTCTGCTGTACCTTCGGTGTAAGGCTGTTGGGAACCGTCAGCAAACGCTATCATCCACAGTAGATTACTTTATTACTTTTAAAGTACGCATCGTAATCAGTTACATACAAACCATGTTACACATAATGTGTTGACAGTGTGACAGAACACACATATGTGACAGCATAATCTGTACAGTATTCAAGTTCTTGCACTGGGCCTTGCTGATGTTAATCGATTATAGGCACATGGCCACATGAAAGACAAGTGTTTGGACTAGACTGCTTACATTTGACCTCTTAATAGACTTCTAATATTAGAAAAACCCCAGGAGAGGCATTCACGGTATAAAGATGTGTTAAGTAACTCAGTATCTTTCCATGTACTGTAATACTGGGCGATTTTAATTAACCTGACAGGGTACAAAGTGCTGCAGTGAGGGCTGTATACATCGCAGGACGCTGAAACAATGTAAGTACGAGAGTTGGAGCTTTAATAGTGGCAACTATTTATATACAGTTCGTACAAAATAGATACTTGTTTCAAAGTTTTACTGACCTTCAAAGTAGTCACCAATATTGTGTACAACCTGTTGCCAGCCATGTGGAAGTCGTAGGATACTCTTAGCAGTGACAGTTGTGTTGACAGTTTCTAAATCGAATTGAACTCACGAGAGCTTACTTCAAGGGAGTGCAGTAGGTGGTATAGCACTTAGCAGCCCCATCAGTCAAACAAATCAGTAACAGCTTGCACTTTGGTTCAAATGGCTCTGAGCACTATGGGACTTAACATCTGTGGTCATCAGTCTCCTAGAACGTAGAACTATTTAAACCTAACTAACCTTTGGAGATAAGAGAACCACTTGTATGAACATCAAGAGCTCAGATGGAAACCCAGTTCTAAGCAAAGAAGGGAAAGCAGAAACGTGGAAGGAGAATATAGAGGGTCTATACAAGGGCGATGTACTTGAGGACAATATTATGGAAATGGAGGAGGATGTGGACGAGGATGAGATGGGAGGTACGATACTGCGTGAAGAGTTTGACAGAGCATTGAAAGACCTGACTCGAAACAAGGTCCCCAGAGTGGACAACATTCCATTGGAACTATTGACGGCCTTGGGAGAGCCTGTCCTGACAAAACTCTACCGTCTGGTGAGCAAGGTGTATGAAACAGGCGGAATACCCTCAGACTTCAAGAAGAACATAATAATTCCAATCCCAAAGAAAGCAGGTGTTGACAAATGTGAAATTACCGAACAACCAGTCTAATAAGCCACAGCTGAAACAGACGAATGGAAAAACTAGTAGAAGTCGACCTCGGGGAAGATCAGTTTGGATTCCGTAGAAATACTGGAACACGTGAGGCATTACTGACCTTACGACTTATCTTAGAAGAAAGATTAAGGAAAGGCAAACCTACGTTTCTAGCATTTGTAGACTTAGAGAAAGCTTTTGACAATGTTGACTGGAATACTCTCTTTCAAATTCTAAAGGTGGCAGGGGTAAAATACAGGGAGCGAAAGGCTATTTACAATTTGTACAGATACCAGATGGCAGTTATAAGAGTCGAGGGACATGAAAGGGAAGCAGTTGTTGGGAAGGGAGTAAGACAGGGTTGTAGCCTCTCCCCGGTGTTATTCAATCTGTATATTGAGCAAGCAGTAAAGGAAACAAAAGAAAAATTCGGAGTAGGTATTAAAATGCATGGAGAAGAAATAAAAAGTTTGAGGTTCGCCGATGACATTGTAATTCTGTCAGAGACAGCAAAGGACTTGGAAGAGCAGTTCAACGGAATGGACAGTGTCTTGAAAGGAGGATATGAGATGAACATCAAGAAAAGCATAACGAGGATAATGGAATGTAGTCACATTAAGTCGGGTGATGCTGAGGGAATTAGATTAGGAAATCAGACACTTAAAGTAGTAAAGGAGTTTTGCTATTTGGGGAGCAAAATAACTGATGATGGTCGAAGTAGAGAGGATATAAAATGTAGACTGGCAATGGCAAGGGAAGCGTTTCTGAAGAAGGGAAATTTGTTAACATCGTGTATAGATTTAAGTGTCAGGAAGTCATTTCTGAAAGTATTTGTATGGAGTGTAGCCATGTATGGAAGTGAAACATGGACGATAAATAGTTTAGACAAGAAGAGAATAGAAGCTTTCGAAATGTGGTGCTACAGAGGAATACTGAAAATTAGATGGGTAGATCACATAACTAACGAGAAGGTATTGAATAGGATTGGGGAGAAGAGAAGTTTGTGGCACAACTTGACGAGAAGAAGGGATCGGTTGGTAGGACATGTTCTGAGGCATCAAGGGATCACCAATTTCGTACTGGAGGGCAGCGTGGAGGGTAAAAATCGTAGAGGGAGACCAAGAGATGAATACACTAAGCAGATTCAGAAGGATGTAGGTTGCAGTAGGTACTGGGAGATGAAGATGCTTGCGCAGGATAGAGTGGCATGGAGAGCTGCATCAAACCAGTCTCAGGACTGAAGACCACAACAACAACAACAACAACAACCTGTGCTATTATCCGTAGCAGTCGCGCGTTTCCGGACTGAGCGCCTAGAACCGCTAGACCACCGCAGCCGGCCAGCATGCACTGTACGTGCTTGAGCACTGTGCTGCAAAATGATGGTCAGGTCCTGCAGAAAGTGTCATCAGTTCTCTCTATACTGTTCATTTTTGGAACACAGCCTACGATCAGCTTAGATACGGAAGTGATGGCACTTTCTGCAGGACCTGACCATCATTTATCTATTTTGTACGAGCTGTAAATAAATAGTTGCCAATATTGAGGTTCCAACCATCGTATGTACATTAATCAGTGTGTTAGCGGAGAGTGCTGGAAAAAATTCCCACTACCTGCACCAAGGTGAAATTATAGCACTGAAAACGGTCAATATGTGGTGTGGGTACAGGAAAGGGGAGGAAAGATCAAATACATGCTAACAACGTTTCTGGCATGTTTATTAGGATATGGTCACAAGTGACAACACGTGTTTAACCTCTTCATGTCAGAGTAGCACTTGCAACCTACTCCTTCAGTTACTTGCTGGTTGTATCCCAATTTCTGTCTTCCTCTACAGTTTTTGCCCTCTACAGCTCCCTCAAGTACCATGGAAGTTATTCCCTGATGTCTTAACAGATGTCCTTTCTTCCTGTGTCCCTTCTCTTGTCACTGTTTTCCATGTATTCCTATCCTCGCCGATTCTGTGCAGAACCTCCTGATTCCTTACCTTATCAGTTGCTCAAATGCTTCTATTCGCTTCTGAGCCGGTTTTCCCACAGTCCATGTTTCACTACCACACAATGCTGTGCTCGAAACCTGCATTCTCACAAATTTATTCCTCAAATTAACACCTATGTTTAATGATAGCGGACTTCTCTTGGCCAGGAATGCCCTTTTTTGGCATTGCTAGTCTGTTTTTATGTCCTCTTTGCTCTGTCTGTCATCGGATATTTTGCTGCCTAGGCAATAGAATTCCTTAACTTCATCTTTGTGACCATCAGTCGTGATGTTAAGTTTCTCGCTGTTCTCATTTCCACTACTTGTCATTACTTTCGTCTTTCTTCGATTTACTCTGTCCATATTCTCTACTCATTAGACCGTTCACTCCATTCAGCAGATCATGTAAATCTCCTTCAGTTTCACTCAGGATAGCAATGACATCAGCGAATCGTATCATTGACATCCTTTCCCCTTTAATTTTAATTCCACTTCGGAACCTTCCTTTTTTTCCATCATTGCTTCTTCGAAGTACAGATTGCGCAGTAGGGGTGAAAGACTGGATCCCAGTCTTACACATTTTTTAATCCGACTACTTCGTTCTTGGTCTTATTATTCCCTCTTGGCTCCTGTACATATTCTATATTATCCGTGTCTCCCTGTATGTAACCCCCATTTGCCTCAGAATTTCGAACATCTTACACCATTTTACATTGTAGAATGCTTTTTCCAGGTCGACAACTCCTATAAAGGTATCTTGATTTGTCTTGCTTCCATTATCAACCGCAACGTCAGAATTGCCTCTCTGGTGCCTTTGCTTTTCCTAAAGCCAAACTGATCGTTATCTAACACATATTCAATTTTCTTTTGCATTCTTCTGTGTATTATTCTTATCAGCAACTTGGATGCATGAACTGTTAATCTGATTGTGCGATAATTCTCTTGGAGTCTTTTCCGAAAATTACATGTATGTCGCCAGACTCGTAGACTCTACAGAGCTACGTGAATAGCCTTTTGTTGCCAATTCCCCCAATGATTTTAGAATTTCTGATGGAATGTTATCGATCCCTTCCGCCGTATCTGATCTTAAGTCCTCCAAAGCTCTCTTAAATTCTAATTCTCATACTGGATCCCCTGTAACTTTTAAATCGACTCTTGCTTCTTTGTCTATCACATCAGACAAATCTTCCTCCTCATAGAAGCCTTCAGTGTACGCTTTACTCCCTTCCCGTTTCACTCTCAATGTCACCACCCTTGCTTTTTATTTCATCGAAGGTTGTTTTGACTTTCCTGTATGCTGAGTCAGTCCTTCCGACAATCATTTATTTTTCGATGTCTTCGCGTTTTTCATCAACTAATTCGTCTTAGCTTCCTTGCATTTCCTATTTATTTCTTTCCTCAGCGAGTTGTATTTCTGTTTCCTCATTTTCCCCTGAACGTTTTTTAACTTCCTTCTTTCATCGTTCAACTGAAGTACTTCTTTTGCTACTCATCGTTTCTTCGCAGTTACCTTCTTCGTACCTACGTTTTTCCTTCCAACTTCTGAGATTGCCCTTTTTAGAGATGTCCATTCCTCTTCAAATGTACTGACATCTGTGCTATTCCTTTTTGTTGTATCTATAGACTAAGAGAACTTCAAGCGTATCTCGTCATTCCTTAGTATTCCCGTATCCTACTTCTTTGGACACTGATTCTTCCTGATTAATAGCTTAAACCTTTTCATTACTTCTACATTGTAATCTGAGTGCATATCTGCTTCTGTGTTCGTCTTACAATCCATTGCCTGATTTCGGAATCTCTGTCTGTTACGTAATCTAACCGAAATCTTCCCTTATCACCAAGCATTTTTGATCCTCTTGTGATTCTTGAACAGAGTATACGCTATTACCAGTTGAAATTTATTTCAGGTTTCAGTTAGTTTTTCTCCCCTCTCATTCCTTGTCCCAAGCCCATATTGCCTGAAACATTTTCTTCTACACCTTCCTCTACAACTGCATTCCTGCCTCCCATGAGTATTAGATTTTCATCTCCCTTCACCTCCTTAATTGCACTTTCACTATCGTCATTTACTTTCTCTATCTCTTCATCTTCGGCTTGCGACGTCGGCATGTATACCTGAACTATTGTTGCCGATGTTGGTTTGCTGTCGATTTTGATAAGAACAATTTCATCACTGAACTGTTCACAGTACACACTCTCCTTCCCTAACTTATTATTCCTAACGAATCCTACTCCCGTTATACCATTTTCTGCAGCTGTTGATGTTACCCTGTACTCATCTGACCAGAATCACTGTCTTCATTGCACTTCACCTCATTGACCTCTATATAGCTAGACTGAGCCTTAGCGTTTCCCTTTTCAGATTTTCTAGGTTAACTACCACGTTCATGCTTCTGACATTCCACGTCCTGAATCGTAGAAAATTATCCTCTCGTTGGATACTCAGTCTTTTTCTCAAGTTCACCTCGCCCTTGGCAGTCCCCTGCCGGAGATCGGAAAGTGGGCTGTTCCAGAATCTTTTCCAATGCAGAGACCATCATGACACTTTTTCAGTTACAGTCCACGTATCATGTGGATGCACGGTATGTGCCTTTAATGTAACGGTTTTCATTGCCTTCTGCATCGTCATGTTGATCACTGCTGCTCCTTCCGCCTTTAGCGGCAGTTTCCCACCCCAAGGATAAGGGAGTGCCCTGAACCTCTGTCCGCTCCTCCTATCTCTTTGACAACGCCGTTGACAGATTGAGGGTGGCTTCTTATGCCGGAAGTCTTCGGCCGCCAATACTGGTTATTAATTAAAATTTGGGCGGTGGCGGGTTTCAAACCACGGACTGAGGAGGTTTTGATTAGTAATGAAAGACGCTTCCCCCGTTTTTTTTTCTTTACGGATTGTTGATCTGCCTTGGAGATCCTATTTTACAGACGAGGAAAAAGTGTTGTCGCCACCAGTATTTTTTTAACCAACTTTTTTTTTAACTTCTAGAGAACAAAAATGGAAAAAGGAAAAATGATTTTGGAAAGTTTGTTTTTTCTTTTTTATTATAATTTTTTATTTTTATTTCTTATACAAATGCATACAGGAAACCCGTTCCTCGTCGGCTACATAAGCAGAACAATAGAAAGTCGTCCTATTACGATATAAGGATGCTCCATACTAGAGCCCGCTGTCAATTGTTCAAAGACTGTCGTCTCGTTGCTGAGTTGTTCAACTCTTTTTTTAATAATTTATTTTTCAAGATTTTAAACATGGCTGAAATAGCAACTGTTGAAATTCTTCACGGTAAATGATGACAGCCAAAACAGTTGCAGGATAAAGATTTATTAAAATTCTTGACCACGGTTTCGGTATATGTAAATATACCTTCATCAGAAGTAAAATACACTAGAATCACATCCTGTAATGGAGATTCATAAAACAGTTGTGCTAAAGGCGTCGTCAGTAGTTAAAACATCATCTCCATTTATACAACATAATTATGGACAGAGGCGAAGTACTGATGCTATGCTGTGTTCGCACCGACCCTCTGTCAATAATTATTGGTAACGCCACGTAGCGCTCTGTATGAAAAATCACTGGCTGTGCTGTGCGCAGTCTGTGGCTAGTTTGCATTGTTGTCTGCCATTGTAGTGTTGAGCAGCGGTAGCTGGATGCTAACAGCGCGTAGCGTTGCGCAGTTGGAGGTGAGCCGCCAGCAGTGGTGGACGTGGGGAGAGAAATGGCAGAGTTTTGAAATTTGTAAGACTGGATGTCATGAACTGCTATATATATTATGACTAGTGAGGTAAATACATTGTTTGTTCTCTATTAAAATCTTTCATTTGCTAACTATGCCTATCAGTAGTTAGTGCCTTCAGTAGTCTGAATCTTTTATTTAGCTGGCAGTAGTGGCGCTCGCTGTATTGCTGTAGCTTGAGTAACGAAGATTTTTGTGAGGTAAGTGATTTGTGAAAGGTATAGGTTAATGTTAGTCAGGGCCATTCTTTTGTAGGGATTATTGAAAGTCAGATTGCGTTGCGCTAAAAATATTGTGTGTCAGATTAAGCACAGTCGTGTATAAATTTTTCAAAGGGGACGTTTCAAGCGTAGAGATGATGGGGTCGTTACCGAAGACTTCTCGAAGCAAATGTTTCACCTGGCAAGAGACATGTGGTGTCCCCCACCTTGTATGAAAATAGTGGTGCGGATACATTTGCGTTCTTGCAAAGCTCGAATCACTTGTTACATGAACTCCTTATAATATGATGTCAGTGTACACCTAACGAGACAGCGAAGTGTCATCGCCTCGGAGAAAAACGGGCTGAGAATGAAGGAGCTTGTGAAACCTCTCAGTCATCAAATGTGAATGCAGTGGATGTTCCTACACCACATGTGGCTGTGTAGAACCCTATATGCGACAGTTCTGTGCATTCACAGCACGTTGCAGAGTCGCATTTGCAATTTAAAATCCGAATGAGGTTTGAGCTCATGCTGATACTGCATACGAGTATAGGAACAGCTATCATGAACTCTATGATAACAAAAAAAAAAAATGGCTCTGAACATTATAGGACTTAACATCTGTGGTCATTATTCCCCTAGAACTTAGAACTACTTAAACCTAACTAACCTAAGGACATCACACACATCCATGCCCGAGGCAGGATGCGAACCTGCGACCGTAGCAGTCGCGCGGTTCCTGACTCAGCGCCTAGAACCGCGAGACCACCGCGGTGGGCTCTATGATAACAGCATTATAAAAACAGGTTTTATTATGACCACTCTTTTCAATGACGCGTTTTGAAAATATCTTCATCAGATTCAATTAAGGGAACAAATACCGTATAATGTACTGGATTAACTGAAGTGTGCCATAACGAATAGAAACTTTTTCATAACAACGCACGCACATAACAATACACGCAAGCACGTAACAGATGAACAAATATCAAACCACACAAACACGCTACACGAACGAAAGACAAAAAATGAACAAACAACTACAGTGGAAGCACTACACACTGTACACACACATATACGCACATTTTCAGCACACAGCGATAAGTGCGCCATATTCAATATGAACTTTTTAATATGGCACACTTAAATTGACTCAGTACGTTGTATAGTGTTTGTTACCTTAATTGAATCTGATGATGACATTTTCGAAACGCGTCATTAAAAGTCACAAAAAAAGTCAACACGCGTCGCCGAGCGACAAACAGCATACTGACGTCACAACAGCAAACATTTCATATTCTGATTGCTTACAGTGGCGTATTTTCACCTGGTGGTTGGAAGTGGAACTACTTGTTTTTAAGCATACTCCGGAAGCGCGTCGATTAATTAACATACCTACGATGTTTCAGCGTCTTGCAGTGTATAATGCCCGCACTGCAGCACTCCAAACACTGTCAGTTTAATTACAACCACATGGTACCTTGAGATGAGCGGAGTGCAGAAACAGTAATAAATTTGCCATAGAGTTGTTTTACTTACGTGTGTACTTCTTGAAATTGCTCGAACAATACTAACATGATATGCTAGGTTATTTTGAAAGACCTAGGAGAGAATTTTGTTGTGTGCAGTATATTCTGTGTACCTGTAACTATCACGTACACAGGCGTTATAAGCGACTCTCTGCGTTAAATGTGAGATACAAATGAGTTTTTTTGTTTGTGTAGCTGCATCTCCAAGTGTCGTATAATTAAAAGCCACTGAGTAAACTTTGTATCTGGCATCAAATATTCTTATTACAAGTTATATGGTCGCGAACACAATTAAAATTCTCGTCGAAACTGTTTGTAAGTTCCGTTTTCCTGCGGTGAAAAATTCGTAGGGTTCTTGCACGACGTCCTCCCCGCCCCCCGCCCCTTCTCGACCAAGGAGTGTAAATATTAATATTTTTAATGGCTATGAACTCAGCTGCGATGCGGCGACCGAACCCAGTAATAGCGGCGTGCGTGCATTGTATCGCGTTTCGAAAAAACACTAACGTTCGTCTTCTCAGGTGAGGTCCAGTATTTCGTCATGTACTGACATATCAAAGTTAGGGGTAGCAATTACTAACCAGTAATGCCCTCATCCGATTCCTGATTCTATAAAGAATAGAACTCCCGCGTATGAAACATCTTCAAATGTCTGGTTACTTCACAAATAAATTCACTTGTCAGATGCTTCACGTTAACCATGTAGAGTCTTTATGGTTGAATACACAAAATCCTTATTATATCGCTTTTATTAGACTTGGGTTATTCATTGGATGAATAATGTCTGGATAATTTGGTTTGTAGGCTTTCACAACCGGATTACATAGCTGCTGGTAAACCTTTCGGGATATAAGATCGTGGTCCAAGAAACTCTTCCGTTCCTGACGTTTCGTCCAGGACTGCGCTGGACGAAACGTCAGGAACGGAAGAGTTTCTTGGACCACGATCTCATATTCCGAAAGTTTACCAGCAGCTAAAAATTAGTTTATCACCCATCTGAACGTTTATGAGGCCCTATTTTCTGAATTTTGTGTCGTGCAGTGGTATAATTTGCAGGTATATTCAGTGGTAAAAGCAGATACTACCTACCAAACGTTTTGCGACTCAAGTCAGTAGTAAAGAAATAATAAATTAAAACATCATGCATGGTGCTGAAGCTGCACTACATGAAAAGCGAATAGACACTACTGTCCATTAAAATTGCTACACCAAGAAGAAGCGAAGGTGATAAATGGGAATTAATTGGACAAATATATTATACTAGAACTGACATGTGATAACATTTTCACGCAATTTGGGTGCATAGATCCTGAGAAAACAGTACCCAGAACAACCATCTCTGGCCATAATAACGGCCTTGATACGCCTGGGCATTGAGTCAAACAGAGCTTGGATGGCGTGTACAGGCACAGCTGCCCATGCAGCTTCAACACGATACCAAAGTTCATCAAAGGCGGTGACTGGCGTATTGTGATGAGCCAGTTTGCTAGGCCACCATTGACCAGGCGTTTTCAATTCGTGAGAGATCTGGAGAAGGTGCTGGCCAGGGCAGCAGTCGAACATTTTCTGTATCCAGAAAGGCCCGTACAGGACCTGCAACATGCGGTCATGCATTATCCTCCTGAAATGCAGGGTTTCGCAGGGATCGAATGAAGGGTAGAGCCACGGGTAGTAACACATTTGAAATGTAACGTCCACTGTCCAAAGTGCCGTCAATGCGAACAAGAGGTGACCGAGACGTGTAACCAGTCGCGCCGGGTGATACATCAGTATGGTGTTGACGAATACACGCTTCCATTGTGCGTTCACCGCGATGTTACCAAACACGGATGAGACCATCATGATGCTGTAAACAGAACCTGAATTCATCCGGAAAAATGATGTTTTGCCATCCGTGCACCCAGGTTGGTCGTTGAGTACACCATCGAAGACACTCCTGTCTGTGATGCACCGTCAAGGGTAACCGCAGCCCTGGTCTCCGAGCTGATAGCCCATGTTGCTGCAAAAGTTGTCGAACTGTTCGTGCAGATGGTTGTTGTCTTGCAAACGACCCCATCTGTTGCCACCGAGACCGAGACGTGGCTGCACGATTCGTTAGAGCCATGCAGATAAGATGCCCGTCATCTCGACTGCTGTGTGATACGAGGCCGTTGATATACAGCACGGCGCTCCGTATTACCCTCCTGAACCCACCGATTCCATATTCTGCTAGCAGTCATTGGATCTCGACCAACGCGAGCAGCAATGTCGCGATATGATAAACCGCAATCGCGATAACGCTACAATCCGACCTTTATCAAAGTCAGAAACGTGATGGTGCACATTTCTCCTCCTTACACGAGGCATCACAACAACGTTTCACCAGGCAACGCCGATCAACTGCTGTTTCTGTATGAGAAAACGGTTGGAAACTTTCTTGTTCTCAGCACGTTGTAGTTGTCGCCACCGGCGCCAACCTTCTGTGAATGCTCTGAAAACCTAATAATTTGCATATCACAGCATCTTCTTCCTGTCAGTTAAATTTCGCATCTGTCGCTTGTCATATTCGTGATTTAGCAATTTTAATGGCCAGTTGTGTATGTAACATGCGATAACCACGCTTCCTTTCATTATAGAGAGGGGCGTAAGCAAGACACATTTTTGACATAGTTTGATATTGTGCGTTAAGTTTAGTGATAGTTTCTGAGCTCTCATTCTCAAAGACAAGATGAATATTGTCTGAGTAATTTGCACGCTGTGAGTATGCTGCCTCGAGACATATACGCACTACCCAGCTTTAATACTTAATGCATTGTGCTAAACATACATCGTGCCATTTCACCTCTTAATGAGTATACTCTGAGGTGAAAAAAAAAGAGTCGTGGGTTAGCGATATGCACATTTTCCGCCATTCATGAACCTCATGTTCCCATGGCAATGTGCCCTGTGACTGGGCCACGTTTGTTCACGACTGGTTTGATGTACCTCCTAGACATACAGACAGCCCGATATGAATGCCATCGAGGATATGTGGGTCATAATCGAGGCGTCAGTTAGTGCACAAAGTACTGCACCAGCAACTCGTCCGCAATTATGGACGGCTGTACAGGCAGCAATCCTTAATATTTATACAGGGGACTTCCAATGTGAGACAGTAGGACCAGTTCCACGGCCTGTACCCTCCCTCGACCTCAATCCTTTCGATTAAAAATTGGTCTGTCCAGCAGACCACGGGTATGCACAAGCTCTTCATCAACATATCACGGAACCTGCGACACGATTCGGAACTGTCAGGCAGTACCAGTAAGTCAGAGACAGTTCATGATTTGACGAGTGCATAATTGTTAGAAGCAAAACTTTCGAGAATTTGTGGGTTTGTGCGTTGACGAGCTCCAGTCAGGTAAAATGAAAACATTCATTAATGACTCGAAATCGAAGGATTTTCAAACACGCGTTTATCTGAACTTTTCTTTGTTTTGGTATAAGGAACCTGTCCCCAAAGATTGTAAAACCATTTCTAAAACACTCTGTATACTTTTCTTTTCCTTTGGCATTACGGCAGTTGACTGGCCTTAATCATCTCAACACTCTGCCTCCATATGTCTCCGTTCTCTGCTTTCCTTTTCAAATGGTTCAAATGACTTTGAGCACTATGGGACTTCTGAGGTCATCAGTCCCCTAGAACTTATAACTACTTAAACATAATCTAAGAACATCACATACACCCATGCCCGAGGCAGGATTCGAAATGCGACCGTAGCGGTCGCGCGGTTGCAGACTGTAGCGCCTAGAACCGCTCGGCCACTCCGGCCGGCTTTCTTCTTCCAACTTCGGATCTCCATCTTGGCAACGTCAGCCAAAGCATTGAGCAGCTATCATGCTCTTGCTTGGCCCTCCCTTCTTGTTTAACACATTCTGCCTTCCATTATTCCTCTGGACATCTTGTCATCCGCGATTTTTCTATATGTGAGAGGAGCGGCCGCCCAGGACTTCTCGGTCCGTGAGTCAGCCGTGTTGGCTCTTGCTTGTGCGTGCGACACATCACCTCGTCAACAGAAGCAGGATCCTACACGTCGATCGCCATCAGTTGCCGGTTCTTGCGTGCCAGCACGCCGCATCGCGCACAGCCACCCCGCGCCATGTAGCAGTGGGTCAGCAACATTGGTGTCCATCAAGTTGGCAGCTACCAGCTGTTTCCTCATTTCTAGTGGATGTGAACAATGGCAACTTGCTCCAAACTTAGAAACTTTGTTAATGCAGGTGAGCACGAAAATCATTCAGCACCGTTCTTGCCCCTTGACACATTCACGTCAATCAGATACCCAGGCGTATAGGTGCAAAGTGGAAAAGGAACGAGCACGTACTGACGGCAGCATGGTCTGTGAGTTACTTTATTGGAAGAATTTTAGTAAAATGTAGCTCACCCGTAAAGGAAACTGCGTATAACACACACGTGTAGGGCATTCTTAAGAACAGCTCGAGTGCATGGGATCCCAAACAGGTCGGATTAAAGGTAAACGTCGAAGAAGTTCAGAGCTCTAATGCTACACTACTGACCATTCAAATTGCTACACCACGAAAATGATGTATCGCGACATTACTGCTCGCGTTGGTCGAGATCCAATGACTGTTAGCAGAATATGGAATCGGTGGGTTCAGGAGGGTAATACGGAGCTATGTGCTGGATCTCAACTGCCTCGTATCACTAGCAGTCGAGATGACGGGCATCTTATCTGCATGGCTCTAACGAATCGTGCAGCCACGTCTCGGTCTCGGTGGCAACAGATGGGGTCGTTTGCAAGACAACAACCATCTGCACAAACAGTTCGACAACGTTTGCAGCAACATGGACTATCAGCTCGGAGAGCAGGGCTGCGGTTACCCTTGACGCTCCATCACAGACTTGAGTGCCTGCGGTGGTGCACGCAACGACAAACCTGGGTGCACGAATGGCAAAACGTCATTTTTCCTGATGAATCCAGGTTCTGTTTACAGCATCATAATGGTCGCATTAGTGTTTGGTAACATAGCGGTGAACGCACAAAGGAAGCGTGTATTCGTCATCCCCATACTGGCGTATCACCCGGCGTGATGCTGTGGGGTGCCATTGGTTACACGTCTCGGTCACCGCTTGTTCACATTGACGGCACTTTGAACAGTTACATTTCAGATGTGTTACGACCCGTGGCTCTACCCTTCATTCAATCCTTGCTAAACCCTACATTTGTACAGGATAATGCACGACCGCTTGTTGCAGGTCCTGTACGAGCATTTCTGGCTACAGTAAATGTTCGACTGCTGATCTGGCCAGCACATTCTTCAAATCTCTCACCAATTGAAAACGTCTGGTCAATGGTGGCCGAACAACTGGCTCGTCAGAATGCACCAGTCTGTAAGGTGTCAGGCAAATCCAACACCTTCCATGAAAACTCTGACATGATAAGCAAATCCAGTAGTATCTCACACAGCTCCGAATAAATCGTGACATTAAATCAACCATAGTAATACGAGTAACGAGTGAGCAAATGGAATACCACAGACTAACACAAGAATGCCTAAATGCATGTTGTACCTTCCCACTGTGAGACTGGTACAGTTCCAAGGGGAGAAACGAGAACAGAAGCCGAGAGCACAACCGTGTTAAGCTAGAAGTCCCTACGATAAGGGACGGACTGGACACCCACTTCGCCAGCTAACTAACCATTAGGACGACACCACCCGCAAGTTTTAGCGTGAGACTTTTTCGCGTCTTTGTTACGTCAAGGACCACCCGCCAGCCCATGTTAAAAGCTAGAGCCCTCCAGAAAAGCAGTATAAATCTTACGATAACACAAAAAGGGCCACACCAAACGCAAGTTTTAGCGTGAGACTTTTTCGCGTCTTTGTTACGTCAAGGACATCCTGCCAGCCCATGTTAAAAGCTAAAGCCCTCCAGAGAAACAGTATAGATCTTACGATAACGCTAAAAGGACCACAACAGCAGCAGGTTTTAGCGTGAGACTTTTTCGCGTCTCTGTTATGTTGCAACTTTAAAAACATTGCCCCACCACGAAAAGTATAACGTTTCTCATTGGATAGACAGAATTTTTGTAGGCGGAGCTTAAGGTTAAGATTGAGACCCTGATTGGTCGTGTCATGTGTGGTCTGGCGTCTCCTTACCAGCAACAGGTCCCAGGTTCAAACTAGTCAATTCCCTAAAAAACAGGCTCAGAGCATCGTTGCGCGAAAGTGGTAGGTAGACACGACATAGAACAAACAGACACCACCATGAATGTTCAGAAAATGGCGACCCTGCCAGGATGGTAAAATACCATGGTTGAAGGTCGACCGCATGCCTAACTACGTCAGAAAAATATCCTGCTGAAAAGTTTTCCTAGTAAAACATTTTTTTTTCTAAAGTTATACATAGTCGAAAACAGTAGCTGCAGCGATAGATAGTAAAAGTATTAAATAGAAATGAGTCTGGCAGAGACAATAGCATAATTAAGTTATGATTTTTAATATTGTTAGAATTAAGTTTTGTCTCCAATGCAAGCGCGCAGGTGGCGGATACATCGTTGACAAGTTGGTTCTGACCCAACAAGTAAGTGAATGGTTTGTCACATCGTGTGAACAAAAAGTTTATGAAACGCATGAGATCGTATGAGCGCATGTTGGCGGGAAGTAGGGCGCGTGAATTGCTTTTAAAACAAAAGAAAAGGGATTCGGAAAGATTAGCAATGGCAGATCGAGACCTTGACCGAATTGAGGTAGAGACCCAGCATGAAAATGGACAGAGAATAGAGGTCAGAACAACAGACGATGCAGTATCGCGAGAAATAGGACAGATAACGAACCATAAGGAGGATAATGTACGCCAAGGCACAGGAAATCTAGGTCAGCATACGACAGAGGAGCAGGAAAGTAGAGAGACAGGCGATGAGGATTCTAACTTGCGTCTTGAATACGTAGAACCCATAGTACAAGTAATCAGAGTTCTCTCACCACAGAGTACAAGGGATGCGAGCACAAACGTGACACAGCACAGTTCAATGCAATCGGTTGCAAACCAACACTTGGGCGAAAACACAGAGCGTAGGACGTCGGAAGAAAACACAATAGGACCCACCAATCGGGCAGAATTATTACAACAAATTACAGAAACCATGACAAGGCAAAATAAAGACATAGCGAACCAAATTCAACTTGAGAATGCAGAAACCAAGAGAAAAATGCGTAAGATTAAAGAACAAAACAAAAAAAAAATTCAGTTGCGCCTAAGTCGTATTGAAGACGAGGCAAAAGAATCTCGAGAAGTGATAGGGAACTTAATAACGGGTTACAATCAATTGAGAACAGGCATTGACAATGTACAAGTGGATGTACAATCATTGCGTAATGACACTCAGAACGAGATCAAAATATTACGTAACAACATCGAGGGAAAAGTCAAGAAACTAAAGAAACAGATAAACAAAATTACTAGACAAGCAGCAGGTACAGCGCGTGAAATGGTTGAAAACGGAGTTTTACACAAACGTATCACGAAAGCAGCTCTGAAACGATATGATAATGGCATAGTCAAAATAGAGGCGCAAACGAAGCGACAATTTCAGAAATTGCGAACGGAGTTGTTGCAAATCATTGAAGAGCCTAGTGAACAGGATCGAACAAGCACAGAGTGTGCAACCACATACGTATCTGTAACAGCACCGGAAAAAAACAAGCAATTAACGAAGATATTACGCATTTGCGATTCCAGTCACAGGCGGAAAGTAAGATACATGACAATGGAAAGCCAGGTCGCGAAGAGTACAGTGCAATGTATTCAGCTACACGTTCACAACCGATGGAAGAAAATTATTGCGTACCACTCCAACGATATTACGCAAGGGTAGGCGAAAGTTACAGTGGACAATATCCAATGGATCTACCACAACCGGAAAGAACGACGGGAAAAATGATCAGAAACAAAAGTGGCGAAGAATCGCGAATTTCATATGGAACTATGACGAGTTACGACAACGATCATTTCCTCATAGTCAGAAAATTTCACCACTTTCGAGAAGGAAACTCATTACATCCACGAACTTTTATTGATCAATTCCGAGTAGGATTACCAGAACACTGGACGCTAGCACACAAATTAGACTTTATATGTGCACACGTGTCAGGAACAGTCGCAGAAACCATGCAGAATGTTGCAGCGACGTGCCGATTGTACGAAGACTTCAGAGAGAAGTTTCTCTCACGATATTGGTCCAGTGAAGCACAGAACAGAGTGAAGTACGAATTATTACAGAATCCATATTTTGAAAATTCAGGAGAGAAGAGCCCCGTGAAATTTTTCGAATTAATGGCAAACAAAAATCAACCCTTAGATGTACCATACAGTGACGGAGAGTTGAGTAAATTATGCGCGATCAAGCTACCATTGAAATACCAGCAATCATTAGTAGGTCGCGGAGGCAATGACGTCGAAGCATTTAAAGGTATTCTAAGGGAACTAGAGTTCAAATTTTCAGAAGATGACGCAAGAAAAAGACGAAGCGCACGTGAAAACGGAAGCAAAAAGCAGTGGAATCCACAAGACACAGTATGAAGAAACAATAATTACGAACCACGTGATAACTTCGCACCAAGAAACGACAATAGATTTCAACAAAGATCTGGTTATGGATTTAGAAGAGAATATGGCAATACCTATAATTCACCCAGGAACGGCAACAACTATTACAGAGGGAATAACGACAACCGGAACGCGTACTGGAGAACCAATAGACTGGCAAATTATCAACAAAGAAACCTCTATCAACAAGCTGAAAAAGAAAAGCGAATACAGATAGAAGAGGGGGAGGTAAAACCACCAAACCCCGATAAACGTTCGAATTGACAGCTAAGTGCCCATGCCAAAGAGAATGACACACCGACCCAGGACAATTGTAGCACCTTGAACAGAGAAATAAAAATCTTATCACGAGAAGAGAAGAAGGAAGAAACAAATCCGCAGGGACCAGATGAAAACGAAGACAAGAAAATAACAATATCGTGTTGGGACGAAATTAATTGGGAGAATATTGACGAGGAAAATGAATTACCAGAGGCATGCACAACGAATGTAGGAAGAAAGGATGAAGTAATGAGTGCTGCAAAGCTATTTGAGATGGAAACCAGAGAAAGCGAATTCAATGAGGATAATGCGCAGTCGACATAAGTTGAAAATAAGTTACGAGTGGGCACACAACCCAACGTATATAATGAAGGAAGTTATGAAGCGATAATTAGAGTATTTAGATGCGATCATGTGGAAGGAGAAGATAGACGAGGATGAGGAAAAAGTAGAGGATGTAGAAGAAAGCGTAAATGAAGGAAGAAATAGAAAAGAGGAAATAAAAGGGAGAGAAGTAGCAGTCGAAGCTTATCCTACAGAAAGTTCGAATTCACAAGGGAAATTCCTAAAAAGACCCATGTATGATTCAGTGGAGGATTCGTTGATGCAAGAGGAAGAAGAACAGAACCAACCCTTTCAAATTCAACCAATTGTGAAGGCCATGGTAAAGCATATCCCAGTCAATATTGTAATTGATAGCGGAAGTGAACTGACTACGAACTCAGAAAATTTATTCATACAGTGTAATGCCAATGAGGAATTCCAGTTCTGAAAACACGTAAGATTAAAGTAAGAGGTCCCATGAGAAACAATGCTGCGGAAGTTACAAGACAAACAAGGTTAACTCTTTCGTGCCAAGGTCAAAAGATCGAAGCCAACTTTGTGATTATACCTAAACTAACTGTAGATTTGATTATAGGTGCAGATTTTTTAAATGAGAGACGAGCGATAATAGATATAGGGAGAGGTAGCGCAACATTCGGGAATGTCACACTTCTCTTTGAGCAAAAGCTAAAATTAGAAGAAATACCAGTTATAAACAAACAATTAAGAATGATGCGAGATAAAGAGGATGAAGAATTAGAATGGTATGCACAAAAGGGGGAATCGCCTCAACTCATGTTAGAAGTCCACAAAGAAAACGACGAAAAATTGCAAGAAATTCAAGGTATTTTGGAACACAGTAAAAGAGAATTGGAGGGTATTTTACGAGATAAAGCAGAGGTATTTTTGCCTAAGACTGGCAGTATTAAACACTTTCAGTACAAGTTTGAAGTAAAACAGCACAAACCATTTAGAGTGCCACCCTATACAATCCGATTAAGCTACAGGAATAAAGTATTCCAGAAGGTATCTAAAATGTTAGATGACGGTATTATTGAACCAGCTACCTCCACATATAACATATTGTACAAAAACGAGATGGCAGCATCATGTTAGTGCTTGATTCCAGACAGATCAACACAATCATAATCCGTGAGACAGATCGCCCAGAAAAATTAGAGGAATTGATACAAAACTTCCACGGTGCTAAGATATTTTCATCAACTGATTTACGGAGTAGTTTCTAGCAAATAGAATTGGCCCCAGAATGTAGAAATTTCGGTAGATGTTACCAGTTTAAATGATTGCCATTTGGTTTAAACATATCATCAGCAACGTTTATTAGGGGATTTGATACTAAAATCAGTCCTGAAATTGTATAAAAAATTATGTGTTATGTTGATGATGTGATTATAGCAGAACCCTCTTGGGAACATCACAACGACACATTAAATCAGTTTTTACAGATCATGAAAGCGCATGGGGTCACAGTAAATATAACAAAATCCAAATTTGGAAGGCGAGAGGTCAAATTTCTAGGACACATAGTTTCCGAGAATGGGGTAATCCCCTACCCAGAAAAACAAACGGCAATCAAAGAATTCTGTACTCCACATAATAAGAAAACTCTCAGAGGATTTCTAGGTCTCACCCGATTCTATAAAAAATTTATTTGGATCGACTCTCTCGCAACACCACGCCTATGTGCATTGACTGGAAAAAACACGCCATGGGTATGGGATCAACAAGCCAATGAAGAATTTTTAAAAGTGAAAAACGCACTAACTGCAGCACCGATTTTAGCACATCCTGATCTAACACAAAATTTTTGTATGGCCACTGATAGCGCGAAAAAAGGTTTAGGAGTTGTGTTATTCCAAGAATAAGAACAGGCAGGGCTAAGATCATATAGAACAATTGCCTTTGCTAGTCGGGTACTCACAAAAAGCGAGAAAAACTATTCAGTCACGGTGCTGGAAGCATTGGCCATTGTATGGGGCTTCCAACGTTTTCGATGCTTCCTATTCGGAAGTATATACTGACCACAAAGTATTAGAATTTCTGTTATCCGCCAAACTAACTCATGGGAGGTTAGCCAGATGGATGTTAATACTACAAGAATTTGACTTCACTATTACACACATACCAGGACCAGCGAATGTATTAGCAGATGCTTTATCACGATGTCCACAGGGTGCATCCAATAACATAGGTTTGGAAGCAGCAGAAGACCAGTTTACAATGTACTATATGAAACAAGTACCTTTAGAAAACTACATTACGACAGCATTGAAAAACATAGGCAAAGAACAGGACAAGGATCCCGAAATACTAGGAATCAAACACAAGTGAAGAAGTAAGGATTTTCCAGACATTCGACAGCACTATCTCGTAAAAAACAATGTTTTCTTTTTTAGACGAAATGATGCAACGAATGAATGGTTAATTTATATCCCAGATGAACTAATTAATAAGTACATATGGTATACACATTAAAGTATTGGCCACTTTGGACCAAGGAAATGCTTTTTAAAAATAAAAGAAACAAGTCATTTTCCTAATATGGAAAGACGAATTAGAACAGCATTAGTCAAATGCAAAAAATGTATGAGGGCTAAACACGTCACTTTCCAAACCAAACCACATATGTTTCCAATAATCCCTAAAAGATTAAAACAAATAGCTGCAACAGATTTGATGGGGCCCCTCCCATGCACAAAAATGGATATATTTTCATATTTGTCGCTTTGGAACTTACTTCTAAATATGTTACCTTGACACCATTAAAACAGGAAACAGGTCTTACTATAAATAAAGCATTTAGACAAGATTTTCTCAGACAGAATAATTTCTGATAATGGCCCACAATAAAAATCAGTGCAATGGCAGAACACGTTAAAACAACACAAAATAAAACCCATCTACATATCTAAGTACAAACCTAGCGTAAATCCAGCAGAACGATCTATGAAGGACATAGGCACTTTACGCCGATTATATGCAGGCAAAAGACACAACACTTGGGATATATTCCTTAAAGATTTTCAAGAAGTAATAAATGAAATGCCACATAGCACTACACTACTACATCCAGTTACTGTACTTAAAAATATTGAAGCCCCAAACATAACTAGAGAAAATGTTAGATTTCCTATTGTACCACGTAAACAGCACAAACAAGTCATAGCAACACCGCTGTCCAACATCAGAAAGGCAGCCATTAAAAGAAAAGAAAGAGGAGATAGAACAACAATTAAAAGAACATTCTCAGTAGGCCAGAAAGTTTTTGTAAAAACACACCATCTCTCCAGCAAACAGAAACACAAAATACATAAGTTTTACGCTGCATAAAAAGGACCTGTCATAATTAGCCGTATTGCTCATGATAATGCTGTGGAACTAATGAACCCAAAAACAGGCAAAACCTTAGGACTTCACCATCTGAGCCATATCAAAAAGTTTGAAGATTAATTTTCTTACTGGTAAATAATCTGCACAATATTTCAATATTATGTTGCAGATAAGATCGTCAGGAGAAAGAAGAATGAAGAGAGAGGAAGGTGGGAAAAAGAAAGTAGTTTCAATAATAACACCAATAGTACCATAGATTAAGGTGAAGGGATAAAGCGTAGATAGTCTAACAGCATGAAATACTAAAATGCTATACACCACGACACTACACAAAAATAAAAACCGAATTTGAGGATTTTGGAGTAGATGTTAAGGCTCCAAATATCTTAGAATTGTAACATGGAAAGGGCGCCGAAATTTCTAAAGCTTTTTAAGAAGACGCTAAAAAATGTACGTACTAGAGATATGTTAGATGATTATAAGTAAAACTGTTTGTAAGAACCATTGCACAAACTCCAGCAAGGAAGAGATGCAACGACCCACAAGTTGCAACACGAGAAGTATCAAGAAAGAAAAGGACGTAATTAGCAAGACACGATCCTACAAGGTAGAAGCGAGACCAACAGAAGGCCCTGGTATAGAAAGTGGGCAATAAATTTGCCCGCTAGGTGGAACCCTGCTGGGATGGAACACAGTGACAGAGCCCTGCTGAGACGCGACGGGACGGCGTTGGGACGGCGAACGCCAGAAAGGTCTCCGAGCCCTGAATGAACGGACAGAGTAAAAAACGGCCCGACGAGAAGACCGCTTGGGCAAGCCACCGCTGGTAAAATAAAGCGTAAAAGTCACACTACTGCTATTCAACAGCACGCTGATGCACGAAACTGAAGAACTTCCACAACGTAAAAATGACACTCCCAAACAGTTTATCAAACTGTTCCTAGGAGGAGAACTTCAAAGCGACCAGTTATCAATAAATATTTCCATATCCTGCCCAGAGAAGAACCAAGAAGCAAGTAAGAAGCAGAGAAAAAGCAGAAAGAACAGAAATGGAAGACTCACAAGATTGAGACCAAGAAAGAAGATGGGTGAAGAATAGACGACATACCTTCCCAAATCCCTATCCTATTGTAAACTAGTCATCTGCGAAGTATTACAACGAAAAACGACCGCTTTCAGCGACACATAACGATGACTTTCACGCATACAAAGCCAGTAAACCACGAGATTCTGCACTCACAGCTCCATTCCATTATGGGACCTCCACAACAGCAACACGCACTTGCAAAGCCAACAAGGAACGACGAACGAAGCTATACATCAAATACTTGCCCACATCCATCTCGTGCAAAAACATTCGCCAACCTCATGCTTGAACATTCATAGGATTGTGTGAATGTGTGAAATCAAATTATGTGATGTAGGAATTGTGCAAAAGAAACGTGTGAAAAACTAAAAAAGTTAATCACACCAGACAGCTAATAAACTACAAAATAACAGTCATTGACTATGGAGTTAAGTAAAAAAATAGACTACCGATAAAAATAAGTCATTAGTTCTGAAATGGACAGTATATAAAGAAACAATATGCCACTTATTTTCTCCTCATAAAAATAAAAGAATAGCTATATTTTACTTATTTTCTCCTTATAAAAACAAAGAATAAAAAATTATCTTGTTGGAAGTTTTCCCTTTTTTTAAACATTCGTACCATTTATTAGGATAATATCTCAATATTTGTGTATGTATATTTATTTGTCAAACTAATATTGGAAATAATTCTTATTTGTTAGTGTAACAATGTTGAAATCAGTGTCTAGAAACAAAAAAATTTTTACTTCGACATGATATTTAGAAAATGTGTTAGGAATAGATTTTACTTAATTACTACATTTATAAAAACAATATTTCTAAGAAAATCTATGTGAAAGACTCCTCACTTTCAATAACAAACTTCTTAAAAAACAAACTTCATACTTAAATAAAGAAAGAAAATAATCAAAAATTAATAATAATATAAAATATTTCTCGCTAGTCATTTTTAATTATAATGTGGAAGAATATTAAAATATAAATTAATAATACAAACTAGCATAGAACAGAATAACTTGGCTGAACAGTACGCAACAAAATTGAGATAAATTAGAAAATTTTTGACTGACTTAGACATCGATTCAATCATTGCCTAAATTCAGTGCAAAAATTAAGTTCGAAGGGTGGTAATATGTAAGGTGTCAGGCAAATCGAACACCTTCCATGAAAACCCTGACATGATAAGCAAATCCAGTAGTATGTCACATAGCTCAGAATAAATCGTGACATTAAATTAACCAAAGTAATACGAGTAACGTGTAAGCAAATGGAATACCACAGACTAACACAAGAATGCCTAAATGCATGTCGTACCTTCCCACCGTGAGACCGGCGCAGTTCCGAGGGGAGAAACGAGAACAGAAGCCGAGAGCAGAACCGTGTTAAGCTAGAAGTCCCTACGATAAGGGACGGACTGGACACCCACGTCGCCAGCTAACCATTAGGACCACACCACCCGCAAGTTTTAGCATGAGACTTTTTCACGTATTTGTTACGTCAAGAACATCCCGCTAGCCCATGTTAAAAGCTAGAGCCGTCCAGAAAAACAGTATAGATCTTACGATAACGCTAAAAGGACCACACCAGCTGCAGGTTTTAGCGTGAGACTTTTTTGCGTCTCTGTTACGTTGCAAACTTTAAAAACATTGCTCCACCTTTAAAAGCATAACGTTTCTCATTGGATAGACAGAATTTTTGTAGGCGGAGCTTAAGGTTAACATTGAGACCCTGATTGGTCAGATGAAAACACAGCCAGATAGTTTTTTTTTTAAACCAACTTCGGTAAATTGTAGTAAGGAGAAGTTAGGAGAGAGTTGATTCCGAGATGGCGAGGTGAGCGAAGCTGTGCTGCCCGCTGTCGCCCTGACGGTGCCTAAACACCGACAAGGTAATGAACGCACGCGGTGCCGCATTTTTGAGCGCATAAGGCTTCACTCAGAACTGCAGAAGTCTCATCTGTTACACCCCCTTTTTTGCGTAATACTAGTGTCGTTCGTCAATTAGAGCTCATGGTCTTCACATTTGCCTCTTGAAGTAAAAATCTGAAACGCGATGATTTTTCTGTTATATAGTTATTGAGAAGCCACATCAGCCACTGTAATTTACAACAAGCTAGATAGGTAATTAAAGATAATTGAGGGTCACTGTAGATCACTTTGATAGTTTGCTCTTTTGTGAAACTTAATTTAAACCTAGATTATAGATGTGATATGGCATAGGTCATCCTTCGATCCATTGTAGAAATTGGAAACCCATTCAGGGAATATTCGTTCACACTTTTGCTGAACGCAGTTGGTTTTTACCATCCTGTATTAAAACATTTCCTTTTATCAATAGTGCAATTTATAAACGATGTTTTGTGAGTAGAATAAAATTTCCAATGGTAAACGTAACTGCTTTTTCGACGTTATTTTACCAGCTTAGTAAAAATAGGAAAGCCATGACCCCCTTCCACTAAATTTAGTTAGTATTAAGATTTTTTACAGGGAGTGCAGTGGAGCTGACGCTGAGATCATTAAGTATTTGGTTATATCATCGATAGTCTCACTGAACTCTTCTGAATTCTACATGTCATGTGTGATCTGGCGTGTCCTTACCAGCAACAGGTCCCAGGTTCAAACTAGTCAATTCCCTACAAAACAGGCTCAGAGCGTCGTTGCGCGAAAGTGGTAGGGAGACACGACATAGAACGAACAAACACCACCATGAATGTTTAGAAGTCAATACTCTTGATGAACTGTGGTATCGTGTTGAAGCTGTATGGGCAGCTGTACTTGTACACGACATCCAAACTCTGTTTGACTCAATGCCCAGACGTATCAAGGCCGTTATCACAGCCAGAGGTGGTTATTATGGGTACTGATTTTACAGCCAGAGGTGGTTATTATGGGTACTGATTTTTCAGGATCTATGCACCCAAACTGCGTGAAAATGTTATCACATATCAGTTCTAGTATAATCTGTTTGTCCAATGAATACCTGTTTATCATCTGCATTTCTTCATGGTGCGGCAATTTTAATGGCCGGTAGTGTACTATTAACTAAATACGTTTTGTCGTAGCTTATCGACACTGTCGGAGCAGGCGCCTTGAAGATTCCTGCGGGAGCTGTGAGTGGCGCTTTGAACAGCCACTAATGAAGAGGCTCCAGGCTGCCGACGAGTGAGAACTGCCAGGACGGAGTTGTAAGCGGCGGACACTAGTCGACTAGTCGTCTGGTTCATGATTACTTCTAGTTGCTAGTTGGTGCCGAATATTACATCGAGCTGTTGATAGTTACCTCTACCGGCAAACGTTCAATGTACGTAGACATACACCCGTGTCCGGCCTCTGCTTATAGCTAGCCACAGCTGCCCCATGTTGTCAACAGTGTAGCAGTTGTTTCGCGCAAGCTGAATAAATTATACTTATTTAAAGTGCAGTTGTGTCAGTAAGTATTTTGCTTACCTGTCAAGATTCCTAAGGATATGTGCCTTAGGAATGTGGACAGATCCTTTAGCCATCTTTCACCCATTTATCGTTAGCATTAAGGACGTAACATTTGGCTCCTTGGAACATAACGGTTACTGACTCGCATCGTAACAGAATATGCTGATCTTGGATGAGATTTTCACTCTGCAGCCGAGTGTGCGCTGATATGAAACTTCCTGGCAGATTAAAACTGTGTGCCGGACCGAGACTCGAACTCGGGACCTTTGCCTCTCGAGGGCAAGTGCTGTACCAACTGAGCTTCCCAAGCACGACTCACGTCCCGTCCTTACAGCTTTACTTCTGCCAGTACCTTGCCTCCTACCTTCCAAACTTTACAGAAGCTCTCCTGCGAACCTCGGTCCGGCAAACAGTTTTAATCTTCCGGGTCGTTTTATACTGATCTCGTTTATATATAACATACTGCAATACACGCAGTTCTGATAGCATATAAATTGTTTACTTTTCTTTTCAGCTGGCCGGTTTCGATCTTCTAAGAGATTCTTCAGTTCTTATATTCCCTGTTGACCGTAGGAACGGTTGGCCTAGAGCAGGTCCATATGTGCAGGTGTGGAGAAAACACGTGAGCGGTTTTCTGCACACCTGCATAGATGGACCCGCTCCACGCCAACCGTATCTACAGTTATCAATGAATATAAGAATTGAAGATGATCTCTTAGAGGACCGAAACCGGTCATATGAAAATAAAAATAAACAACTTATTTGCGAAAAAAATGGTTCAAATGGCTCTGAGCACTATGGGACTCAACTGCTGTGGTCATTAGTCCCCTAGAACTTAGAACTACTTAAACCTAACTAACCTAAGGACATCACACACATCCATGCCCGAGGCAGGATTCGAACCTGCGACCGTAGCAGTAGCACGGTTGCGGACTGCGCGCCTAGAACCGCGAGACCACCGCGGCCGGCTTTATTTGCGATCACGACTGTGTGTACTGAAATAAGCTGTAATGTAAAGGACGCTATTTCTCCTATGACAGTGTGCCAAAAGATTGTTTATAGGTAATTTTGTGTTGAAATCACCCTATTTCTTGAACAATTCCCCGATTTTTTCTTTAGACATGACGGGGAGATGAACCTGTAGCTTGAATTCTGTTACAGTGTTGTAGAAGACGTATAGCTGAGGAGGAATTTCACGGGCGCCTTTAACTTCAGCGACTCTCAGTACACAGAATTACGAGGGAAGTTTTCTTGGACTGCAAACAACCGTTTCAACAATATTGATAGCTAAACTCTGATGAGTGATCACTACCAGTCCGAATGGCACTTAGAGCAGCCAGCATTAAAAATTTTCCTATCGTATTTCAGTGACTTTGCAGGGATGAAATTGTTAGGGGACTGATATCTGTGCAGTCTGCAGGTGACAAACCTATACTGGTGAAAAGTTGAAGGAGAATGCAGACTGGATTCGGGTAACTGACAGGAAAATCTATCGTTGTAGCCACCTCTGTCTGCCGTAATATTGGGTCTGCCATTGTCAGGTTGCGTGCTGGAATGTTTCTGTAAATTTGAATACGCGGCCTCGCGCACAGCTGGCCAGTCGTCATCCGTCAGTTAGCGTGGATGGGCCTGTCCAGCGGCTTGTCATCTCGTGAAGTGACACATGAGCGCCACTGACCGCAACGTGGATTGTCTTCCGTGACGCTTTATCGCAGCCGAAATACACCACCCATCATCTCGTTGTGCCTGTATCCACATTCCGGACTACGTAATGATCCACAAGCACCATGAAACAAAAACAGAAGCATTTCCCTTGAACCGAAAGAATTCACTCACATCTGCTTCGTGTATTTTTCACAAAAATACGTTAAGATGAATGTTTTACCCTATATGTAAAACCATGTCAATCTGAGGGTTCTCTTTCCATCTAGGTCCGTAACGGATTCTTTTTAAGTGCCTTGTTCACAGTATGTTGTATTACCCACAAGTAACCAAACAACAACGCCATGTTTGACTTCTATGCATAATTATTTCGGATCTGTCTCAGAAGGGCTAATTTCATCATCAAATCACTCCCAGCTGCATGTGCGATGATCTGATGATGAGCCTGCACCAGTTCCAAATCTAGATAATGCAACAACCAAAAAATTTTAAAAAAAATGTAAAGTTTCTGGTCGCAGTATCCATAAAAAATTATCCTGTGGAAAGCAACAGTGTGGCTCAGAAATAGCAGTTTGGCGTGATAGAAATTGGTTCTGATGTTATTTTTATGTAGCTGCTGAAATAAGGAATGGAAATTTGCATGAACTATAGCTCTAATTGTGCTTCTAATACAATAGTCTTATATGTAATGGTAGTCTCCTTACAATTAAAGCTTAAGTTAACATGCATAATTAATTTTTTGCAGTATATATGTAGGTAGAAACTATTAAAATGAAAATATATATCTTTTTCAATATTTGCATTAAAACCACTTCAGTGGTTAAAATCTAGCTATTTCAATAGTTTTAACTACAGAGCTTATGTTAAATTTTGAAGCCTGTGCTATAGCTTAAAACTACAGATGGATGAGCACATCTCGATTTACAAGGTAAAAAGTCACTCGACAAATAATTCCTATGTAAGTAGGATGTTTTGGTTTTTATGTTGGTAACGCCACGTAGCGCTCTGTATAAAAAATCACTGACTGCTGTGTGCAGTCTGTGGCTGGTTTGCATTGTTGGAATTTGCTATTGCAGTGTTGTGCAGTTGGATGTGAACAGCACGTAGCGTTGAGCAGTTGGAGGTGAGCCGTCAGCAGTGGTGGATGTGGGGAGAGAAAAAAGAATCGAATAAAAAAAATAAAAAATCAAGTATGGATCGTACCTTTAGAAAAATTAACGAATGATTGTGCTGATAAACATCTTACATTATTTGATTTTCAAACAGCTGAGCAAAACTGAACGTACTCAGACATTTCTCTCTTTATTTATTCTGATCAACACTAAACTGACACACAATATTTTTAGCGCAACGCAAGCTGACTTTCAATAATACCTACAAAAGAATGGCGCTGACTAACATTAACCTATATCTTTCACAAATCACTTACCTCACAAAAATCTTCGTTACTCGAACTACTGCAATACAGTGAGCACCATTACTGCCAGCTAAATAAAAGATTCAAACAACTGAAGGCACTAACTACTAATAAGTATACTAAGCAAATGAAAGATTTTGATAGAGAACAAACAATGTATTTACCTTAATAGTGTTCAAAAGTCATAATACATATAGCAGTTCATGACATCCAGTCTTACAAATTTCAAAACTCCCCCATTTCTCCCCCCACATCAACCACTGCTGGCGGCTCACCTCCAACTGCGCAACGCTACGCGCTGTTAACACCCAGCTGCCCAACACTACAATGGCCAACAACAACGCAAACCAGCCACAGACTGCACACAGCACAGCCAGTGATATTCATACAGAGCGCTACGTGGCGTTATTAATATAAAAACCTAAACAGCCTACTTACAATACCCTCAATACTGGACGGAAAAGTGAACTATATTACCCATAGTTAAAGCTCTCCGTGGCTTAGGAAAGAATTCGTTTCCCCTATAAAATCAAATGTCAGACAGGTAGCGAAACAGATTTTAAATCTAGTTTCAAAATCATTTCCAATGACTGAAATATCTATATATATATATATATATATATATATATATATATATATATATATATATATATTCCTGGAAATTGGAATAAGAACACCGTGAATTCATTGTCCCAGGAAGGGGAAACTTTATTGACACATTCCTGGGGTCAGATACATCACATGATCGCACTGACAGAACCACAGGCACCTAGACACAGGCAACAGAGCATGCACAATGTCGGCACTAGTACAGTGTATATCCACCTTTCGCATCAATGCAGGCTGCTATTCTCCCATGGAGACGATCGTAGAGATGCTGGATGTAGTCCTGTGGAACGGCTTGCCATGCCATTTCCACCTGGCGCCTCAGTTGGACCAGCGTTCGTGCTGGACGTGCAGACCGCGTGAGACGACGCTTCATCCAGTCCCAAACATGCTCAATGGGGGACAGATCCGGAGATCTTGCTTTCCAGGGTAGTTGACTTACACCTTCTAGAGCACGTTGGGTGGCACGGGATACATGCGGACGTGCACTGTCCTGTTGGAACAGCAAGTTCCCTTGCCGGTCTAGGAATGGTAGAACGATGGGTTCGATGACGGTTTGGATGTACCGTGCACTATTCAGTGTCCCCTCGACGATCACCAGAGGTGTACGGCCACTGTAGGAGATCGCTCCCCACACCATGATGCCGGGTGTTGGCCCTGTGTGCCTCGGTCGAATGCAGTCCTGATTGTGGCGCTCACCTGCACGGCGCCAAACACGCATACGACCATCATTGGCACCAAGGCAGAAGCGACTGTCATCGCTGAAGACGACACGTCTGCATTCTTCTCTCCATTCACGCCTGTCGCGACACCACTGGAGGCGGGCTGCACGATGTTGGGGCGTGAGCGGAAGACAGCCTAACGGTGTGCGGGACCGTAGCCCAGCTTCATGGAGACGGTTGCGAATGGTCCTTGCCGATACCACAGGAGCAACAGTGTCCCTAATTTGCTGGGAAGTGGCGGTTCGGTCCTCTACGGCACTGCGTAGGATCCTACGGTCTTGGCGTGCATCCGTGCGTCGCTGCGGTCCGGTCCCAGGTCGACGGGCACGTGCACCTTCCGCCGACCACTGGCGACAACATCGATGTACTGTGGAGACCTCACGCCCCACGTGTTGAGCAATTCGGCGGTACGTCCACCCGGCCTCCCGCATGCCCACTATACGCTCTCGCTCAAAGTCCGTCAACTGCACTTACGGTTCACGTCCACGCTGTCGCGGCATGCTACCAGTGTTAAAGACTGCGATGGAGCTCCGTACGCCACGGCAAACTGGCTGACACTGACGGCGGCGGTGCACAAATGCTGCGCAGCTAGCGCCATTCGACGGCCAACACCGCGGTTCCTGGTGTGTCCGCTGTGCCGTGCGTGTGATCATTGCTTGTACAGCCCTCTCGCAGTGTCCGGAGCAAGTATGGTGGGTCTGACACACCGGTGTCAATGTGTTCCTTTTTCCATTCCCAGGAGTATATATCAGTTCATGATATTCAGTATTACAAATTTACTCTTTCTGGCGGACACACGTCCAGATCGTCCACTCATAAAATTCTGCCATCTCTCTCCCAACATCCACCACTGCTGGTGGCTCTCCTCCAACTGCGCAACGCTACGCGCTGTTCACATCCAACTGCCCAACACTACAATAGCAAATTGCAACAAGGCAAACCAGCCACAGACTGCAATCAGCACAGTCAGTGATTTTCATACAAGGCGATACGTGGCGTTACCAACATAAAAACCTAAACAGCCTACTTACACCTACAATTAACAGTGTGAGTGGATTAGCACTGGCTGTTACTCGTCATTAGTACAGTTTACATACACGAAACAGCAGTAGTTTCTTTTTATCCATTAACGCTCTGCTTCTTAATGGAATTTATAGAACATGATGAATTTCTCTTGAAGCTAAAGAATTCACTCACATATGCTTCATGTACTTTTCACAAAAATGATATTCCGAGAAACTACATCACTTTCATTCTAAATCTTGAGATCTTTCCAGCATACCCACATATTATTTAGCATTTTTTAAAGTAACATCTACACTTCACCTCCTATTGTGTGGCTGATTTGAAGTCGCTGTTGCTTAATTTACTTTAAAACTGCCTAACAGAGTTGAAATTGTAAAGGCCAATAAGATGCCTCACCATAAATTAATTCATTCATCATGTTCTAAAAATTCCTGTATACATATATAGTAAATAAATAACGAATATGATATTTCTAAAAAACGTGATCTTTGACTTGTGGGTTTTGTTCGTCAAAATTACTGTAGTTGAATACATCAATATCGTCTCATACATACAAAGAGTATGAAATTTAATCTGATATAATGATCCTAAATAGGCGTGTATACTGCGCAATGTCCTGTAAAACTGTAGCTACACTGAGCAACAGAATTAAAGGACCACCCTTCTAAAAGCCTTAATTACCACACATTGCTACGATTAAGTTTGAAATTTGGTTCCAAGGTACGTTCAACCTTTCTCTGTGGTAGTGAAAAAGTGTGGCGCCCTGTGATATCATCCTCGAGTTCGACAACGCTTGAAAAGCACGGTGTCAACAAATGCAAAAAAAGGGCGCACAGATCAGAAGTTCATGTGACGTGTAAATTGGGGGGTTAATAATTTCACCAAGCTTCAGCACAATACTGTCCAATGCCGCCGTCCACGTGTTACGCTATTGGAAGGTCTGCAGTCGGCACGAAGAGATATCAGCAGCTGGCATAAAGGGCGGCAATGAATCCACTGTTATCCTTTGGGCTTTGATATCTAAACGCTTCACGGTCGAAAAAGACATTTCGCAGCTAAGGGTGCTTATGCTTTTTCAGTGCTCCAGTATTTTGTTCTCTTGTGGTGTGATCATGTTGGGGGGATGCGACACTGGCACTTGTATGAATAAAATGCCTAAGACACAACGTATGCAATAACAAATGTGGTATCTGCCCATTTGGCAAAATCCTCGGTGGCATCCGCTCTGTGGTGTCCAGCCATCTTTATTGAGAATTTAAAAATGTACCAGTACAGAAACAACCCATGACGAAGGCCTAGACACTTTTAGATCGGCAGCTCATTCGGCACTCTCCGATTCAGGATGATCTACTGTCACTTGAAAGAGCCGGATTATAGCGGCGAAAAACCAGTAGTTCAGCCTGCCTACAGGCGCCTGGTACTGATGCAACAAGTTATGTTTGTAAAGGTAGGTAAGCAAAGACAGGTCACTGGCATCGAGGGTTTTCTCGAACTGAGGGGAGGGGTCTCATAGCGGTTCTATTCACGCATGTAACACTGTCGCATTTCCCCGTGGTCACGCCACAGAGGGGCACAAAAAGAGGGCGGTGCAAACGATAAGCACTGAGCTGTGCTGCGACTCGAGTTGGTGCCGTGTGTAGGTTTCTTCCAGACCTTATCGATTAGTTGGCATGGTTGCGTTGTCTGCCCTCTTCTCGTGTACACTGGCGCCATTTGGTTTCGTAAGCGTTGCCCGTCCGCTAGTGGCAGCAGCGGCACTTATCGATATGTAGTTCTGCTGCCCTATATTTGGGGAGACCTCGTGCTTCTTCCGTGTGGTGGGAGTGTGGCAGTTCGGTTGGGGACGCAGGAGCAGCCAGGACCGCGCAAAGTGACAACACGCCAAGAGTGCTGGGGGCGTGTATGCACGACCTCGTCGGAACCGGACCCTGCCAATTTGAGTTCGTTTTCAATTCGCGTAGAGAAACCTTCACCATTATGAAATCTCGCGATTCTCCTGTGACTGTGGTTTTATTGTGCTGTGGTTTTGGGCCACAGGTTTTACTCAACGTACTCTTTGAGCGCAGTTAGAATTTTCGAGAAACGTTATGAGAACAACAACGGAAGAGAGCTCAGAGATTTTGCAAATATTAGTCAGATGAAAAGAAGGAACATCTTTTACAGTAAAAAGTATATCAGTAAGTAATATGGAGTGCAAGCGGATAGAGAACAATATTGGATTTGTCATTATAAACCAGAAAAATCATCGACTCACTTTTCACCGTGGATGTGATATCTCCTTAGACCATTCATCGTTATTTCAAGAATTGAAAAAGTCAACAAAAGCTAAGGGGAAGAATACAAATCCCATTTATCGCAAGAGTAAAGCGTCAGCAAACATTACACCCATTACAAGTAGGGAAAGTAGAAACTATGGAGGAGGAATGAAACGTAATACGGAACTCATCCACCAGCAGCAAGAGAAGCCCTAAGCGCTATTAAAGAACCAAGACGGAATAGGTATCAAGATGGCGGAACAAATGAGAAACGCAGCCTATTGCAAGAGTCTAGAAACACCCAAGCGCGCAAGTATAAATCTCTATAGAGGAAACACGGAGAATAGTAAAAGAAATGACTAGAAAGACTCAGTGAAATACTTGAGGTAAGGTTATCAGCAACATCTAAAATAATTTACATGGTGACAAGCAGTTGCATATAAGGTAAAAGAAGGAGAGTGGATTAAGTATGAGTCCTATTCGGATAATTTCTTCGATGTGCATCGTTGTGGTGGTGTGATAAACAATATTTTCATTATGAGGATCATGTAATGAAGGTTCACGGTAACTGTGGGTATAGGTTGTAATTTGGAAAGAATTGGAGTAGATGTCATACGGAAGAGATATGGCAAGTCAGTGTGGGAAGGAAATGGTCGGGTGCAGATGCAGAGGGGATTATGGTTGGAAGGAAGAGTAGATTTCAGGGAAAGTGTTTGAATCCACTATCGGAAGGGAAACGGGGATATTGGAACTGAAAGGAAAAATGGATATGCTGATGAGAGGAGGCATCAGATGATGGTTATTAAGGATGGAGGAGACTTTAAGTCCACCACACCTTGCAGATTTAAACTTGAACATATATGAAACTTCATGGTCACTGTTTACTCTAAAAGTTACCCAAAATTGTTGAACATGGACACTTAGCAACTCTGTTTGATTTGAGTAGTAATTTTCCTGTACGGCAGTATTCTCGCAAGGACAGCAAAGGCTAGACTAATATGATACTGAAGGGTATTAAATTCGGATGCTGAATGCAGACACTGCGGAGCTAGTTACCTGCAGTATCGACGGAGTCTTCGTCCAACGCAGCTGGAGCGCTGTGTGCCACTCGGAGTAGGCGCGAGGCTGTACTTATGAATCTCCCAGCAGCGACCTCTATCTTCCATCGATCGTCGTCTCCTATTGTTGGCGTCACGCATATGCGCCACCAGAGGACGTTGAATTAACATGAGCTCAATCCTGAGTCTCTGATTGGTCGTCGCGTCTTTTTAAGCAGCCACACTCAGAGCTTAGTCTCCTGCTGTAGTGACGAGCGCTGTGACTGGATAGAGCGCTCGCGCCATGTCTTCAAGCCAACGCAAACTCACAAACAAATTGAAACACGTACAAAGTACTCGATTAACATCGATTTGCATTGATTTAACTTGCAATTAAATAAAAATTCCTACGGCTTGACCATAAACACGCTCTGATACACATTATTAAATACAAACAGAAATTAAATAAACATATATCAAAGGTATATAAACAAAAGCAGGCCAGTAGTCTAATGTCTCTGTGCTTTCTAAAACACAGTAAATATTTGACCAATTTCTTCATGAGTAGTATATATCGGATATACACAAAGTCATAAACGAATATATATATATATATTTATAAGCATGGTGCTTCCGTTTTTTTCTGTAGCTGTGAAGTACTTATGGCCTGACGCAATCAATAGTAATCGGCCACTTTGATCTCCAATCACTTACATACTATTCAAGTTACATGCCTGTAATTCATACCAATTTAGATTTTCACTAATAGCTTCCTCACGTCGATCGACAAAATCGGAAGGACCGTTTACATTTTGGAAATACGTTACTGGGTGTTTCTTGTACACTACTGGCCATTAAAATTGCTACACCGAGAAGAAATGCAGATGATACACGGGTATTAATTGGACAAATATATTATACTAGAACTGACATGTTATTATATTTTCACTCAATTTGGGTGCACAGCTCCTGAGAAATCAGTACCAGTAACAATCACTTCTGGCCCTAATAACGGCCTTGATACGCTTGGGCATTGAGTCAAACAGAGCTTGGATGGCGTGTACAGGTACAACCGCCCTTGCAGCTTCAACACGATTCCACAGTTCATCAACAAGAGTGATGGCGTATTGTGACAAGCCATTTGCTCGGCCACAATTGACGAAACATTTTCAGTTGGTGACAGATCTGGAAAATGTACTGGCCAGGGTAGCAGTCGAACTTTTTCTGTAATATAGAGTTTCGCAGGGATCGAATGAAGGGTAGAGCCATGGGTCGTAGCACATCTGAAATGTAACGTCCACTGTTCAAAGTGCCATCATTGCGAACAAGAGGTGACCGAGACGTGTAACCAATGGCACCGCATACCATCACGCCGGGTGATACGCCAAAATGGCAATGACGAATACACGCTTACAATGTGCGTTCACCGCGATGTCGCCAAACACGGATGCGACCATGGTGATGCTGTAAATAGAACCTGGATTCATCCGAAAAATGACGTTTTGCCATTCGTGCACCCAGGATCGTCGTTGAGTACACCATCGCAGGCTCTCCGGTTTGTGATGCAGCGTCAAGGGTAACCGCAGCCATGGTTTCCGAGCTGATAGTCCATTCTGTTGCAAACATCGTCGAACTGTTCGTGCAGATGGTTGATTTAATGCAAACGTCCCCATCTGTTGACTCAGGGACGAGACGTGGCTGCACGATCCGTTAGAGCCATGCATATAAGATGCCTGTCATCTCGACTGCTAGTGGTACGAGGCCATTGGAATCCAGCACGGCGTTCGGTATTACACTCCTGAACCCACCGATTCCATTTTCTGCTAACAGTCATTGGATCTCTACGATACGATAAATCGCAATTGCGATAGGCTACAATCCGACATTTATCAAAGTCGGGAACGTAATGGCACGCTTTTCTTCTCCTTACACGAGGCATGACACCAACGTTTCGCCAGGTAACGCCGGTAAACTGCTATTTGTTTAGGAGAAATCGGTTTGGAAACTTTCCTCATGTCAGCACGTTGTGGGTGTCGCCACCGGCGCCAATCTTGTGTGAATGCTCTGAAAAGCTAATCACTTGCATATCACAGCATCTTCTTCATGTCGGGTAAATTTCGCGTCTCTAGCACGTCATCTTCGTGGTATAGCAATTTTAATGGCCAGTAGTGTACAATTTATAGTCAGATACTGAACTTTAAACTAATAAAGATAATGAAAGTATGATTACACCATCAGAATTGTCGTGCAAATAATCGTAATATACATGTTTCTTTTTAACGTGTCATGATTCCTCTGGCTATAATTAATTTGTATATGAACTGATAAATATCTACCATTATAGTTTCACAAAGTCCGCCATCTTTGGCACTCCCGGCAGACAAATCTCGTTCATCGACACAAAGCACAGTCCTCTTCACTGCGTCAACATGGAATTCTGAACCACGCGGTCCGTCTAGACTACGTGTTGGGGCTAGCCCTCTTGCTTCGGCCAGTCCGAACTCGCCCGCTACTTCACAAAATGAAGAGAGTAAGTTTAAGCTCCGACGCTTCTACCTAACCGAGACGCTCCACCTATTAGGCTACTCAGGGAACAAATAAAACAACGTTGAAATGGTTACAATAACAATGAATCAAGTCAACACGCTCCTCATTATAATTGGTCAAAAGACTGTCTTTCTTTTAAAAAGATGGTGAATTTAACGGTTGGTTGCAAGACGGCCGCTGTGGCCGAGCGGTTCTAGGCGCTTCAGTCTGGAACCGCGCTGCTGCTACGGTCGCAGTTTCGAATCCTGCCTCAGGCATGGATGTGTGTGTTATTCTTAGGTTAGTCGGCCTTGTATTGTATTGTGTTGCATGTTAACCGGGGACATAGAAACGACGGAGAGGCTCCGTCCCCGCTGCAGCCGCAGTGGTCCGCAACCCCACGACGACTACCGCAGTCCACTTCACCCCCCGCCGCCCCACACCGAACCCAGGGTTATTGTGCGGTTCGGTCCCCGATGGACCCCCAGGGAACGTCTCACACCAGAAATGTGTAAACCCTATGTTTGCATGGTGGAGTAATGGTGCTGTACGCGTACGTGGAGAACTTGTTTGCGCAGCAATCGCCGACATAGTGTAACTATGGCGGAATAAGGGGAACCATCCCGCATTCGCCGAGGCAGATGGAAAACCGCCTAACAGACTGGCCGGTTCACCGGACCTCGACACAAATCAGCCGGGCGGTTTCGTGTCGGGGATAAGGAGCTCCTTCCCGCCCGGAAAGCCGTGCGTTAGACCGCACGGCCAACTGTTTTTTTTTTTTCAGAGGTGGAGCCCCTTCACGCCCACACCGGCATGATGGGGCACACACAAGGTCTACTGCCATCTCTGCATAAGGGTTAGTATTCACTAAAGTGAGGTGTCTCAGGATGTGGGTACACGATATTTGCGTACGTCTGGTTAAGATTAACCATTAATACGCGCTCATCTGGTGATAGATTGGTCGAAATCTGACGAAGGGTAGCGGTTTTAAGGGCCGAGGAAAAAAAGTGCCAAGGCAAGAGCCAAGGGAAAAAATCCTCTGCGATAGTTAGGTCGGGTGGTAAGAGCAGTAGCGGTTGTCTTGCTCCCTGCGATAGGTTGTGCAAGGATAGGCTTTGTTAGTAGTGGGTTTCATGCTTGTCGATTCCTTGGCGTTGTGCTGCTCGGCGGCTGACTCTGGGATCTGGTACAGAGTCCTCGTTCAGCGTCAGCAACCTGCAACAGTTAGGTTTGTTATCGATCTTGTGTCCGATAGGTCGTATACCGGAGACACAGTGTGAGGGAGTGTTGGCAGCTTGTTTGTGCGCCTGTGGCCGAGCTCGTCGGTGTCCCTGTTGGTCGGCTCTAGTAGCAGCTGGTAGTTGCCAGTCAGTGTTGCTGATATGCAGGGGCTTACCGACGTTTGTCGCTGTTTGCGTGTGTTAGTTTACCATAGGTGGCTATGCCCTAGCTAGCAGTGTCTTGGGCGGGGTAAGTTGGCTTTTAGTAGTTCTCAGTTTAGGGGACAGATGAAATTTTCAAATGTGTGTGAAATCTTATGGGACTTAACTGCTAAGGTCATCAGTCCCTAAGCTTACACACTACTTAACCTAAATTATCTTAAGGAGAAACACACACACACACATGCCCGAGGGAGGACTCGAACTTCCGCCGGTATCAGCCGCACAGTCCCTACTGCAGCGCCTTAGACCGCTCGGCGGGACTGATGACCTCAGATGTTAAGCCCCATAGTGCTTAGAGCCATTATTGAGCCTTGAATGCAATCAACGCCAAAAGATTTTAACAACAGACACGACCTCAGAACGGCAAGCACGATACACTTTTTAAACGAATTATCAACAGGTTTAGAAGGCAAATTGGGCACATACAAAGGCTAATTGCAATAGGGGAAAAAATCTGGAGAGCACATATGTACTCAAACAAGAATCAAATTACTGAAAAAGTCTGAAAGACAAATTAAATACGTACTCGAAATTGATTTGAAACCGAAGCAATTTTAAAGAAACACAAATACGCTCGCACTCGAAATAAAGGGCATAGCCTGAATAAAGTTCGAGCAGGACTCTAGAGACAGCAATTAAATAACGAACGCACAGGAACATAAGAAACTATTAGAATAAATACCTTGATTTATACAAGGATCAATTTCGTCAACACACCAGTAAACACGAAATTGGATACACACACCCGCTTCGTCGTATTAACAACACTTAAAGCCCCACAGTACCGTGTGTTATGGTCCCAACTAAGGATGGCTACTTCTGCCATCACACACAGAAAACGAAGGAGAATTTATTCACCCAATTTTTACAAGTTACTCTCATTAAATGGTCCGTCCAGACGAAGCACAACCGGAGAGCGCGGTCTTTTATAAACTACAAATTTTAAAGTGGAACAGTTCTTAAAAAACTTAATTTTACGGAATCCAGAAATACAATTTAATAAAGGCTGAGTTCCACCGCACAGAATGTTGTCAATTAAAACCCGCTTTTCGGATTCCGTAAAACGAAATTTAAAACAGTCAGTAACACGAGGAGCAGAATACAGAGCGCCGTCGGTTGCACGCACTGAAGAGATTGAAAGAACTGGTTGCACAGCAGACTTTCCTGCTGCAAGGCCACAATGTACGACACAACGAAGCTAACCACGCAGAAAGTTCCGAAATGTGTCCGGCAAGCTGCCAGAGAACACAAGCTGACGTCGGTGTGAGAGCCGCCTTCCCCCAATGGTAGGCTGCCCTGCCTGCTGGCTGCTGTCCACAAGAACGCTGCCACGGCAGTAAAGGTCAGGTGGCTTATACTTCTCAGCCGTCTCCACTCTAATCCGTCCACGTCACCACAGGCAGCAAGCCCCACGTGCACCAGAACGATTTCGGAGACGAACCACGGACCCAGAACACGAAGCCCCTTGAGCGACATGGAGTAAAATCGTGACCCACTCCCGTCTCTATTCCTCGGCGAACCTCGCTGTCCAACGTCCGAACGTCTAGAGAGCGAGCCACTGCTCGCGTGGCGTATCAGGCCGCTTGTTGCGCCCTCTGGCCAAACGTGAACACACCCGAGAGCGCAACGCGGTTTATCGATTCACATCACTGCTCAGTCACCATTAAAATTATTTGTTTCTATCAAGAACGTTACTCTCATTGTAATGGGTGGTTATAATTAAACTTCCTCTATATAACACATTATAACACGGTAGCATAAATTCAAGAACAGGGGGAAGAGAGATAATGCAGAATCAATTCATCTGAAACACTTTTAATGTGCTGCTACGCTGCATCATACCATTACGTACCGGTACCATTACTGCTACAAAAGGGGCTCAAATGGCGCTCATCAGTGTCTAGAAGAGTCAGAAAGCACAGGGTTATATTCTGCACCGCATGTCTGTAGATATGCTGGCTACCTCTCTTGGTGGGATGCGCTTCAGATCAGCACAACTGTGAGTGTTCCCCTGGTAAACCCTGTCCCACAGGTAGCCTCACACCCAGAAATCACAGGGAGTCAGATCAGCTGATCGTGCCGGTCAAGATTTGGAAACGATCGGCTGGTGATTCGATCGTTTCCAAATGTGTTTCAGAGAAGCAGGTGAACTTCACGAGCGACATTCGGTGGGGCCCCATCTTGCATGACAACTGTTGAGTTCAACACGTCTCTCTCCTGTTGGGCGGGTATGAAATGCTGGCGAAGCATATCGCAGTAACGCTGGCCAGTTACATTGCACGTCTTTGGTCCTTTAGCGCCAAACTGTTCAAAAAAGAATTGGCCAATGGTGAACGTAGCTGTGAAGCCACACCGCACGGAGAACACGTTCACCATACAGAGGAACTTAATGAACAGTGACTGCAGTTGAAGACCCCACACTCAGCAATTCTGTGTGTTCACCTCACCCGTCAGAGAAAAATGAGCTTCGTCTGGGCATAGGACTGTCCAAGGCCAGCCCTCGTCAGTTTCAATCCTTGCGAGAAAGTGGAGAGCGATGTCAACACGTCATCGTGAGTCCTATGGTGCAAGCTGCTATACGATATGGATCTTGTATGGATACCATTTGAGAATGGTTCAAACCATTATCAGTACAGTGGACCACGGAATGTTCAACTGTCGCGACACAGCACACACACTGACTGACGATCGGGAATTACACGCAGCGTTGTCTGCCAAAACAACAGCGATTTCGTCAACTACGTGAGGTGCAACCGGTCTTCGTCCTCTTTTCGGAGCGAACTCCAGTTCTCCAGCTGATCCGAATTTCATCATGCTCCGCATAGCAGGTGGAGAAAGAGGATCCTTTCGTAATCCTTTCAGCTGCTTATATTCTCGAAGTGCAGCTGCAGCGTCACTGTTATTTTGATAAAAGAGATTCACAATAATACCCCGCTCCCTTTGTCCAAGCTCATGTTGATACGTCAACAACTACACTGTGACTGGTCTCGTGTGTGAGACCATGAATCACGATGACTGATAAGGGCACCAGTTGGTCATAGCTGGAACTGGACGGTGTCGCAGTGACGCGTGGAAATCATGCACCCCATTCTCAGGACATTAATGCTACCAAGTCTGGTACTCGGACGGTAATTCATTTCTGTGTTATTACGTGTTAAGTAAGGGAAGTTTAGTTACAACGAACCGGTACATAACTCAGCAGCACAGAAGGTGGTGGTGGTTGTTAGTGTTTAACGTCCCGTCGACAACGAGGTCATTAGAGACGGAGCGCAAGCTCGGGTGATGGAACGATTTGGAAGGAAATCGGCCGTTCACTTTCAAAGGAACCATCCCGGCATTTGCCTGAAACGACTTAGGGAAATCACGGAAAACCTAAATCAGGATGGCTGGAGACGGGATTGAACCGTCGTCCTCCCGAATGCGAGTCCAGTGTGCTAACCACTGCGCCACCTCGCTCGGTGCACCACAGAAGGATTTACAGCAGTTAAAAGTTATGTGTATCTCAATTATTAGTTCGGCGTATTGTAAATAACTTTAGCAACGTGTTTTCTTTTTGCACATGTCTGATTGCCTTTATTGGTCAGCTCCACTATCGACACATCACAATCACCATCCATTAAACCTTTCCTACAGTCTCTGCTTCTACAGTGCAAATGTCCATGCCGTTTATAACCTCTAAAGCATAACGCTAATGATCTACGAGATATGTGATGGAGAGAGTGAATTCCTACGACGTCGTATCAGCAATTGCGTTACGTGGCTTTACCTGTAATGCTGAGAAAAATTCTAAGAAGGGCAATACTGAGGACAGTGCATAATCACGTACTATGTCCCCCGAAAATAACGAAAATTAATTATGTGATTGGAACGCATGTCCATGAGGTCCACTCTAAACATATTTAGGAGCAGGTGAGGAACACATTGTTGGTATCACAGACAAAGGCAAGTATTACACGAAAGCGTCGGGTTTATTCTTTCGGACATGTCAGAATGAACAGACATCACACATTCATATAATTGATTCTCCTCTATGGGCAATGAATCCACCACATTCAGTGCGGATGTGTAATTTCATCCGATCTCTTGCGGGATTCTCAATGCAGCGAGCATGGAGGTTGTGGTCAGCGCTGCGGATTGGTGGCTCTAGGTGAGGATATGGGTCGGTAGATAGGCGTGCCGATGGTCCGCGCAGTTGCGATAAACACTGAGCCCGTATGGCGCAGTCGTAAACAGGAGGTCACAGACCGGCACACATTTTCGCTCGTCACCACTGATGCCGCACAAAACTGATTCAGCTGATATCAGTAGCTACTTGCCTTTCCTTTCCTTTCTCCCTACTCCTAGTTCAATTTACATAAAAGGCAAGTGTGTGAAGCTTGAATTCACGAAAATCAAAACTACAGAAAAAGCATTATAATGACCATATTATCCCTCCTGGCCGAATACCATACGTCCAATCTATCACGTTCAACATTCCAGCTTAACATCGTCAAACAAAGCACTCGCAAAATAATATTACAAAACCGAATATCGTGATATTTGAAACGTCCCCTTAGAAAAATTATACAAGAATGTGTTTAAACTGACACACAATATTTTTAGCGCAACGGAATCTGACTTCCAAAAATCCCTACGAAAGAATGGCCCTGACTAACATTAACCTATACGTTCCACAAATCACTTACCTCACAAAAATCTTCGTTACTCAAGCTAGTGCAATACAGCGAGCGCCCCTACTGCCAGCTAAATAAAAGATTCAAACTACTGAAGGCACTAACTATTGATAGGCATGTTTAGCAAATGAAAGATTTTAATACAGAACAAACAATGTATTTACCTTAATAGTCATAATATATATAGCAGTTCATGACATCCAGTCTTACAAATTTCAAAACTCCGCCATCTCTCTCCCCACGTCCACCACTGCTGGCGGCTCACCTCCAACTGCGCAACGCTACGCGCTGTTAACATCCAGCCACCCAACACTACAGTGGCAGACAGCAATGCAAACCAGCCACAGACTGCACACGGCACAGCCAGTGATTGTCATACAGAGCGCTACGTGGCGGCGGCGTTACCAATAAAAAAACCTAAACATCCTACTTACATATTATAAGTGAGAGAAGTGGAATTGACTTCAAAATAATTATACGTTGTCTTCGTAACACGAATAAACACACAACACGAGAAGTTACTTTGATTTCGTATAGTTTTCAAATGTATGTAAATCACAAAAATGTACAGGTAACGCGAATACATAAAGCGATTTGCGATCCCACCTAGTTCTTTGATATGGCAGGTTGATTTTTCCCATTCCTAAATACACAAGACAAGCGTCTACATTACATCTCGTTCCATATAGTATTAGGACCCAAAGTAAAGCTTTATTGACCGCACGAGATTCTGTAAAATTAATTTTGGTTACTCGCATCCTTATTAGCCGTCAGAGGCCGAACATTCGCGAATGACTAACATGTAAACCTGCCCTAAGGATACATTTCGGTTTTGATCGTATTTGAATACGTTACAGTGTAGAGAAAAGCAAAAGACTTTTTTCTTATACGTACCACACGGGTGTTCAGGGATGATACGTCCTCTTGAAAAGAACTAAGTTGAATATATCTTAATAGCCTCGAAAGGGTAACACACAAGTTGGGAAGAAAAACATAGGTACAAAGAAGGTAGCTGCGAAGAAACCATGGGTAACAGAAGAAATACTTCAGTTGATTGATGAAAGAAGGACGTACAAACATGTTCCGGGAAAAATCAGGAATACAGAAATACAAGTCGCTGAGGAATGAAATAAATAGGAAGTGCAGGGAAGCTAAGACCAAATGGCTGCAGGAAAAATGTGAAGACATCGAAAAAGATATGATTGTCGGAAGGACAGACTCAGCATACCGGAAAGTCAAAACAACCTTTGGTGACATTAAAAGCAACGGTGGTAACATTAAGAGAGAGCAGATAGGTGGAAAGAATAGAATCGGAATTTAAAAGAGCTTTGGAGGACTTACGGTCAAATAAGGCAGAAGGGATAGATAACATTCCATCAGAATTTCTAAAATCATTAGGGGAAGTGGCAAAAAAACGACTATTCACGTTGGTGTGTAGAATATATGAGTCTGGCGACATACCATCTGACTTTCGGAAAAGCATCTTCCACACAATTCCGAAAACGGCAAGAGCTGACAAGTGCGAGAATTATCGCACAATCAGCACAACAGCTCATACATCGAAGCTGCTTACAAGAATAATATACAGAAGAATGGAAAAGAAAATTGAGAATGCGCTACGTGACGATCAGTTTGGCTTTTGGAAAAGTAAAGGCACGAGAGAGGCAATTCTGACGTTAGGCTAATAATGGAAGCAAGGCTAAAGAAAAATCAAGACACGTTCATAGGATTTGTCGACCTGGAAAAAGCGTTCGACCATATAAAATGGTGCAAGCTGTTCAAGATTCTGAAAAAAGTAGGGGTAGGCTATAGGGAGAGACGGGTCATATACAATATGTACAACAACCAAAAGGGAATAATAAGAGTGGACGATCAAGAACGAACTGCTCGTATTAAGAAGGGAGTAAGACAAGGCTGTAGCCTTTCGCCCCTACTCTTCAATCTGTACATCGAGGAAGCAATGATGGAAATAAAAGAAAGGTTCAGGAGTTTAATTAAAATACAAGGTGAAAGTATATCAATGATACGATTCGCTGATAACATTGGTATCCTGAGTGAAAGAGAAGAAGATTTAAATGATCTGCTGAACGGAATGAACAGTCTAATGAGTACACGGTATGGTTTGAGAGTAAATCGGAGAAAGACGAAGGTAATGAGAAGTAGTAGAAATTAGAACAGCGAGAAACTTAACATCTGGATTGATGGTAACGAAGTCAATGAAGTTAAGGAATTCTGCTACCTAGGCAGTAAAATAACCAATGACGGACGGAGCAAGGAGGACATCAAAAGCAGACTCGCTATGGTGCTGAATTGCCCGTTTGAATTTTTTCAGAGTCTCACAGTACCTTTCAGCGTTATTTGTGGTCCCAGCGAATGACCTTTGACCAATTTGATAAGCCTTTTTAGACAAATACTTGTCACAAAAAAAAGAGTCTCTCAGGAAGTTCACAAATAAAAAAAAATACTGGGACCAACTTATGTCACATAAAAATGTCATAAGAATTTTGAAACCGAAACTCCCTCTGACTATCCAAGATAAACTGATCAGTGTACTGTATACAGCTCTAGATATTTTTCTATCAATAATAGATTCAATTGATCTGATGCAGCAAGGTATGAAAACGAATTGTTGTCACACGCACGATTCGCACTGCACAGATACAAATACCCATAATGGGAATGAAAAAAAATGAATAGTGACTTGCAGAACACCGGAGTAAACAAGAGAGGTACTATAACAGTGACGGTCATTCATCGTACAATAATGACGGGATGATTGGCAACAGATATTTTTCCAACTTTAACTATAATCTTAATCAATCCTCCAACAATAATAAGTGGCCTACGACTGAGAATAACTTCCAGAAGGGATACAATCGAAATAAAACCAGAATGGGAATTACAATCTTAATTTCAATGGACATTACTGGCAGAACAACCAACTACGTCGTTGGCAACAAAATGATGGACCACCCCCTGAAATAAGTCGAGATCATAGTGATGTACGAAATAATCAAGAACATCACAACCACGTTAGTTAGACACCCTAACAGACACATGATGTTCGGATAGCGGAGGTATGCCAGGAACCACATACGAACATGTAGCGACAAACAAAAAGCGGCCTTATTAGGCCCTAGAGTGTTGATCGCGGAGCGGAAAGGAGGCCACACAAAAAGCACACAACCCAAAATACCCATATTATTAAGTATACTAACAACAATAATTATAATAGTAATGCCATTATGCACATCAAAGTTTATGGAAACCGATCTGAAACGACTAAACTGTTTAGATACAATAACGAAAAAGACATTAAGGTCCTACGCCAGGGTTCCCGGGTTCGATTCCCGGCGGGGCCAGGGATTTTCTCTGCCTCGAGATGGCTGGATGTTGTTTGATGTCCTTAGGTTAGTTAGGTTTAAGTAGTTCTAAGTTCTAGGGGACTGATGACCTTAGAAGTTAAGTCCCATAGTGCTCAGAGCCATTTGAACATTAAGGAACAATTGTGCACTGAAGTAAGGAAATGTAAATCAACTCAGAATGGGATAGTCCAAGCAGCAGTGAAAGCTAGTATTTATAATATTTCTGTTACGGTAGTCCCTGATACTGGTGCAAGTACGAACGTAATAAATGACGGATTTGCATCTAGAGTGAAAACCGAAAACCAAATTCAAAACCTACTGGTGCGGAATTATGAAGCAATGCGCCCATAGGTGCCAAATTGCATGTCGTTAACGAACAGATACTGGTCGTAGTTAATCTAGGTAATAGAGCTTGAGAATGCACGTCCCTATTACTAAAAAATCTAGTGTAATCTATCTCCTGAGTTTGGAGAGGTGACAAACCATATTTTTTGAATGGTAAACGTGTTTTGAGGGAAAAGGGTAATGTAGTTGTTGTCGATTTCATAAAAGCAGCGTCAGCCCATGGCAAATACTGTCATGAACGGAAACTAGTTTAATCATAAGTATTCTGAATACTAACCAGTGACCGTTACATGAAAAATTATGCAAAAGGTACCAACTTAAGTGATATTCAGGATAAGGTGAGTCAATCTGAAAATTTAAAACTTGCCATGTGAGTTCATTTACTATTCAGATGAAGATGGTCTTAGAGCTATCGAAACCTAGTTAGTGTGTTTTAAGAACAGTTGTGTGCATTCGGTTGGCTGACTGTTACTTTTTCTATATTTGCATACACGATTTGTGAGGACACATCCAAAAACTGTTTAAAATGTCAACAATCAGTGTGTTTAGATACACAGCAGCAGACGGTGCTTTTCTAACTTCTTGCACGATAAATGAATGTGTTTGAAAAAAGCCAGGAATAATCGAAAGCCATATTTACTGAATGGATTTGGTTCCTCATCAAACTTACTGCCACTCGATCGGTCTATGGAGTTCCGTGGACCAGGAGGGTTGCTGTGAGGCAAGAGATAAATAGAATATTAGAGTGGAAGATAATAGAACCATCTTTGTCGCCATTAGCTGTCCGTTACTTGCGGTTCAAAAACCTAAAGGCTTATACATCATAATCATTTAGAGACATATAGTCAGTAGCTGCAAACAAAGCGGAGTACTCATAAATAAGAAAATATTTCTTGTGGAATAAAAATATACATATACTACTACAATTTCAGTCACTCAGCTTACCTAAGAAAGTATCAGTAGTTAAGTATGTGGAACATTAAGTCTTAGTAATTCTTAGTAGCACAGATCAGCTGTGACGATCTAGTTTCTGAATATGGAGTTATAAAGGTACATAGCACTCCTAAATTACCTGACGCTGTAGCCATTGGGAGAAACGAGTTACATTTTTAAAGTTAACCTGTAAAGCAATTTTTATAATTTAATAAATGAACTTTAAACGTAAGGATTGCCTTCCATTTTTTTCTATACTTGCTTAGTTAGGGTCAGTTAATATGATAGACACTAATAAACAGAGAATGCTGTGTGCAAAAGAGTAACATGAAAGAGAAACATGTATTACTGTAACTCTTTCAAGTGTAACTTACATAATAGCATACAGATATGAAAGAAGGATCATGCGCCAGCAAACTCAATCTGGCCGGCCGAAGTGACCGAGCGGTTCTACGCACTACAGTCTGGAACCGCGCCACCACTACGGTCGCAGGTTCGAATCCTGCCTCGGGCATGGATGCGTGTGGTGTCCTTAGGTTAGTTAGGTTTAAGTAGTTCTAAGTTCTAGGGAGCTGGTGACCATAGATGTTAAGTCCCATAGTGCTCAGAGCCATTTGAACCATTTTGAAACTCACTTTGGCGTATAGTTTTGCGGGAAAGCTATCTGTCTTCTGCTTCCATGCGTTTGCGCTGCGTTTTTCATCAGAATCGTGTAAAGCTAAGTGGCCGAGCGGTTCTAGGCGCTACAGTCTGGAACCGCGAGACCGCTACGGTCGCAGGTTCGAATCCTGCCACGGGCATGGATGTGTGTGGTGTCCTTCCGTTCTTAAGTCTCATAGTGCTCAGAGCCATTTTTGTAAAGCTGAAGTAGGTACCATTCGCGAAATTTTTAATGGATCGAGATTCAAGCATCGATCTCCGCTCATAGCGTACCACATGAAAGAGACATGCGAGATTTATGAGATATAGCTACCCTAAAGTCTGTAAGTTGAAGCCAAGTTTAATAAACAATCATATGGGCACAGGATCAAAAGAAAAGGTGCAGTCCTGTGTGAAACCGCAGTTTATACTATCCATGTGGGACATTAAATGCTGTGTTCGTCACAGAGATACAAAACGTTTGACAAAATTAGTCATAGGAATAGTGCTTAAATGACAGAAGTGTATGATATCAGAGTGAAGTGACTAACGAATCAAAGAATAGAACAAAATTAGTGCTTCCGATTGCATAATTTAAACTAGCGGGCGCTCCTTCGAGTGCAAAAAATTTGTGGACACTCCGACCAGTGCAAACGGTATTTGCATCGCAAAGGACGATGTGAGATTAGTTCATGCGTATGTAAAAGACACAAACTTACTGACTGTTTAAAAGTGCGGCTGAACTATTTTGCATAAAAGATTGTAATCCCTTGAGAACCTGAACACTCTGGAGTATGCGTTGTGAATAGTGCACAAAACAGCAGTGTTTATTTATGTTGGCAACACGCGGTGAATTCCAAGTGTTCAGGCGCAATAATGCAAGTGACACCGAATCAGCTGTTACCTCGGCATGTGGTGCGCAGTAGCCAACGGAGGAAAGCTAAATATAAACTGCCGTGAAAAAAAAAAAACATATATTACAAGGACAATGAAACATGAATGTAACTCAAATGGAAATGTATGAAGCCTGAACTTGTAAACGATAGGGTAACATACAACAAACACAAAGTAATAACAGTTACAAAAATTTTATTTTTCTTTGTGGATTCATATGAAATATGAATACAACAAAAGCCTTAAACAGGGATAAAAATAAGAAGTACGATAACATGCTAATAGTCACTCCATTATGACATTAACTTACTTTGCGTATAATTTTATTGTAACTCGCGGATAGGAAAAAGGAGAGCTGATGGTGCAGTTTCCATTTAATGTGGCACTGAGAACGCGCCTAGTGTCAACCTGATACTTCACTGGTCACCGGACATGTGGTGAGACACATAAATTGGAGCCTGCCGCAGACGGGAAGGGACCCACACCGTCGCCATCATCTGATTGCTCGCCGCTACGTTTGACCCGCTCTGGTGACGTAGCGACGCCATCCCAGCTCAACAACCAAGGGCACCAGTCCGACGAAGAAAATTTTTCATTACATAAACTCAACTTTTATTCAAAACCCATGAACTGTAACTACGACAACTTCAGCCGGAAACTATACACAACTGCTTTATCCGTGAAAGTTGTTTGGTTGATGTGGAAGAAGGAACCAAACAGTGAGGTCATCGGTCCCATCGGATTAGGGAAGGATGAGGAGGGAAGTCGGCCGTGCCCCTTCGAAAGAACCATCCCGGCATTTGCCTGAGCCATTTAGGGAAATCACGGAAAACGTAAATGAGGATGGCCGCACGCGGTTTTGAACCGTCTTCCTCCCGAACGAGAGTCCAGTGTTCGTGAAAGTTCATAGACATTTATCTATGTAAATTCGTAGTTGCAGTCAACTTATATGCAATGTTGTTTAATGTAAAAACTACCAAGTGAACGCAAAGTTAATTTATTACTGTACGAAGTTATGTTAGCAAACAAAACCGTGAAAATAATTGTACGAGTAAGTAAATGTGAAGGATAATGTCGACAACTCCGTCCGGGTATTTGTTCAGCTTTTCCTTGGATGTATCACGAGTGGGAGAGCTGAAAAGTGTATTTCATGGGCATAGATAACAAAAAAAATGAGATTATCCTTCCAGTGCAGTAACAGTAGAAGGCACACAAGTAGCATGTAACTTAAGAGTATGTCAAACTTTAGGCAAAGCAATTCCAAATAGTGAATGCTTTAACAGACAATAACTGAATTAAATAAACTTGGCGGAAATGTGCAATGAGAAAGAAATGAACTACAACGCAAAAAAATGAAAATACTGTACTGATACACATGAACTTGCTCTTACAATATGTAAAAGTGACTTTGAAACCTGTAACACAATGAAGACGAAGTAATATTCTAGTCTAAGGAAAATGATACTGTAGTGGACTGAATTCCTTTGGACAAGATAAGACTTTCCCCAGTTTGTATTATAGAAAGAGTGTTGTTAGGTGAAACCTAGAGGCAAGGTTACTCGCCTTAAGCCTTGCAGAGAGTGTGTGACGCATCTAATTAGTGATAAAATTAATTACAGTGATATACTTAGCAAAGTATATTTATCACAAGGAGGCTATTGAAACTTTAGGTTACTCGATGACATATAAAGATTCCATGAACTACTATACAAAGGAAAGACACCATTTTTTTCTTATCGCTTGTCTTTTTAATCTCGTTGCTTAGCTCTTGGCTTGCGCTCGTGGCACTGTATGCCCTTCGATGTACAAAATCTTGCTGCCTGTTCACGTAAGTTGAATTGTCATTAAATGACTATTATCAGTGTTGCATTTTAAATTGGAAACATTATCCTCTTCTTATAATTTGAGTAAATGTGGCCAATACTTTACACGGGTGCAAGCTCGTGTGTATTTTAATTCCCAAAAGTAGCTTAAAATTAGTTTTCTTTCATTTAGCGCGGTCTAAATTCTGAACAACTTGCATTTTAAAGTTATTTACGCAGTCCGATGTCCAGTTTCACAGCACGGTTATCTCTGATTATTGAAAATTTATCTTTACGTAAAACCATATTAGCAGAAGCTTTTATTAACTTTGGTTTGAGCCTGACGAAGTAATATTTCACAATTAAAGGAATTTATTTTGAGTCAGAAAGAAAAATATTTAGTACCCAAATTAGAGATAATTTTTCGTAGCAGTATAATATATCTATGATTTCAGAATCAACGGTATCAACGCTTTACTTAAAGCATATGCAACTGAAGTGCAATTTCCAGTATTAAATGTAGGAAGAGAAGTTCATAATAATAACAGGTATTTGTTCTTGGTTCCCCAGTAATTGGTTAGTCAGATACTTTATCTGTTTCCCGTAATAAAATCATACAGAGTCCAATTTAAACGACTTGACTGGCTGTCTTCATCGCTAATTAACCCGGAAACTGCGCAAAGCATCGAATTTTTTTTAACAATTATTTCTCATCACAGCCTATTCTGAAACACCCTTGCAAGTTTTTCAAACTGTTTCTAATCACTCTGTATAATAATCCGTGTACGTGTTGTAAGTGCTACATTGAATCTACAAAGAAAAAAGTAAGTACACGCCTGAAGGAATATAAAATGTCTTTGCCAGTTAGGGAAAGTACACAAATGAGCTTTAGCAGAGCAAGCGCTTCACTCATGAAAACATGATGTTTCCGGAAACCTTAATTTTATCTGCAGTAATGAATTATTATCCACAGCTATATGGAGAAGCCAACAAAATACAGGGTGTCCCAAAAGAAACAGACAATATTCAGCGATATGATAGGAACGAACGTTTGAATTAAAAAGCTTCATATGGACATACGCCCCATTCCGAATGGTTTCCGAGACACAGCAAATTTAATGAACACGGTTATTTATTTTCTATACTATTCAATACTTTGTCAGATTTACGCATGTAAGTGTATACAACAGTTAGTAAACATTACCACTTGCGTTTTACGAAGTATCAATCGAAAAATAGATATTTTTAACACATTCACCTCCAAGCATTATCGTACACGTCACTTTACAGCTATTTTGCACTTCGTAATAAAAATTCAAATGTGCCCTGTCATCTTCAGTGCATTAGTGCACTCTTGGAAAAACATGGTATGCTGCACGTCTGGGTACCTCTGCACGTCCCCTAATGAGGGCAGCAGCGTCCCTGATACGACCACGCACTCCATCTCGCTATTTCCCTGTCGTTTGTACCTCTCAGACTTCATCAAAACCCATAAACAAAACTCTAATGGTGTGATGCTCGGTGATTTTGGTACTACCGCGACCAATCCGGCGATTAGGTAAGTGCAGTTGAAATGTTCCTTCACACTACCGGTGAAACGTGGAGGGGTAACGTTAAGCTTTAACTGTACTGCAATCCGCACCACCAAAGGACGTCCTCAAGTTCCAAAAAGTGCCAGTAATTCTAGAACGACTGGACTTTTAACTTGTTACCCATCATGCCGCACGAAACATTGATCGAAAGACGATCTTTGAAATCGATTTCCACTATAGTTGTGGCTTTTCCATCGACCATAGATGATTACTACGTGTTCTGTTGATTCTGTTCCGTGTAAACTTGGCTTCATGAGTGAATAGTATTATCGGAGGTATGTGACGACCCTAATTTAAGCAGTGACAAATTTCAAGTCGTGTGGCACGCCATATGTGAAATGGATGCAAGTTTTGCGCATGTAAATATTCGCCATGCAGGTGTTCGTGGGACACTGACCCGGGCAGAGAGTTTCCGCGTGCTGTTAGTAGTACTATGCTATACCGTTTGAACAACTTGTCGTTATTCCTACACAGGTCGTTGGGCTACATGTTCAGAAGAGAAATGGGCACTTGGAAGACTACTTCTTCCAGGGACGTGCTGGAAACCCTGGTAAATACTCTACGATCAAGAACTGGATGTGTCGGATGGTGCCGACGGTACTCTTCTAAAATAGCAAGAGCACTACCATCGCAAAAACTGAAAACATATAATTTATTTGCATATTCTTCATCAGTATAGATGTGCTGCATTTTAGCCAGTGCGCGTACACAGTTAACTGATGCTTCTCTCTGACCCATTCTGAGTTCCTCCAAGTACTTCACTCACAACACACCATAGACACAAGGCAAGTGGAAGAGAGGGAGATATAGACAGTGAGATGGATTTACGTGTGTATGAAAATTTCCCTCCTTCATACCTCCTCTGTGTCATCACAGATGACGTGCTACTGATCTCATTTGTACTAAGAGGGAAGTACGTGCGAGGTGCCTAGTTGCTTCCACCCCCTGAGTGGAGTACATAAGTTCTGAATAACGTTCACCAACCTCCAGTCTTCTATAGTCGTTGATCCCTGCGCAGAAAACAACGCATAGGTCGTGAGACTGTAATAAAATCTTAGCGAGGAACTGGTGTTGTATAAATAATTAAAATTTCCATAAATTTGTCTATACGGGATTCCACTCGCTATTTATTAGCAGAAGACGAAAAACTGCACAGTTATATTTCACTTTATGAATGACAAATGATTTCCATCATCCACACTTTCATAGAAAATAAACAAATTAATGAACTGTGTATTATGGTAATTACTATCAAACTCTCCTCAATTACGTGTACAACTTACAAGAGATTGCTAAGTAAGCTTTTAACCTATGCCGACCAATTCAGACAACATTATCACCCGAGACTACCGAACTAGCCGTGATCTCACAGCCAAACCATTTCGCCCGGCATCCAAGTTAGGCGCGATCCGAAGATCTGCGAAGTACTTCGTCTGTTCTTTCGTGTAGATGTTGTTTTTCAAATGATGGAATGATAACCTGTTGTTGAGAGATGTTTGTATATGAAATGCAAGTAAATTCACTGTTTTATTTTTCTAATATTAATAACGGCTTACAAACATAGCAGCCAGTCGTGGACAAGGACCACAATTTAGGCGGTCTTTCTCACGATACATGAACCGAATAAACCATCTATCACCGGTACCTCACATGACATTACGTCATCTTCCCAAAGCCGTCTTCTCAGCTGCCCTAAGAAGAGCTCCTTGTACCTGAATATCTTGGCTGTAAAGCCATAAATGTTACACGCTGCGCCTTCAGCAGTCTAGTTTAAAAGCAGAAAGGTATTCTGAACAAAGCTTAGGCTAGAATAAAACATCAAGGAGGTGGGATGGGTACGACGCATACATGTGCAGCACTATGCCAAAAAACAATATACATTGTAGTCGTATGTGTTTTTTCTCTGAACCTTTATAATAGGGTATATGTCCATATGAAGTGTTTTGCTTCAGATTATCGTTCCTCTCCTATCTCTGAATAATGATCATTCCTGCTGGGACACCATGTTTTAACTTCAAGCAACTAAGTATCACGAAAACGACGCATCGTACGAAAAACGTTGTAAGTGGGAAGCTAATATTAATAAAGGGGGTATCTGTGCTACAACTGACCACCTCCTAACTACCCCTCCTTTGTGAGCTGGGTCATGTTTGTATGTACCAATCTGAACACCCCCCCCCCCTCATTTTTACTGCATATTCTGAATCTATTCCAAAAAATAGGTACAGTTTACTCAAACCGTTGTGGTAGGTTGCACTGTAATCGACCGATATCAAGTGTGCCTGTTTAGCTTGATTCAGGAACAACGACCTGAATGTTCCCTGTTTCCATCTGGATGTTTGACATCGGTGAATTCCCTTGCCTCTCACCATTGATGTATTTGATTTTGATAAGTCCTCTTGCCTGGTTCCGGTGAGTATCCATGGCAGGTATAGTGGCTGTAGTTTGTATTACGCCGGTTACCAGATAGAGGCCAGAGCGAGAGTTACAGCGGTTGAATGGAAACACGCACGGAAATCAGTCACTCTAATGGCGTGGTTCGAAGGCGGCCACCTAAATCAAGCATTCCCATGGTTTGGGGACTCACCATAGTCAATTCCATAGGGAACAGAAAACTTCTCTACCGTAGGTTATCTGCCAGAAATTTCAATGTCTAGCAGTACTGCTTGTACCGTACAACCACACTTGCAAATCTCAAGTAACGTTATGAACATCAGTGTAAACCGTTAGAGCGCAAAGGTGTACATTTACGTAGTAAATGAGTTGTGGAATCAAATGCGTCGTTTCTTAGGTGAAAAGAAAACGGGGGCACACTTGATATTTTAAGATTATTATGCCATGTAATACGGATGGGAAACAATGGCTTGGGTACACAGTATGTATTTTTATGGCGTAGAAATAGAAATGGGGGATTCTGAATTGAAAATGTTAAGTTTCCGTCGGGGGGAAGGGGGGTGGTGGTGGTTAGGAGGTGGCCTGTTGCAGCACAGACAGATGTCACCTTCACTGATGTTAACTACTGATTCGATGGATAAGTTTGGTAATTGATAAACAACAGTGCTCTACTTAGGCCTGTCTATGACAAATGTAATCACCAGCAACTTAGAAGACGTTCAAGAGACAAACGTGTTCTAGGTGTTAGAGGACGTGTCGGGACTTATGTAGTTGCACAGGTGTAAAGGTACGATACATAGAAATTTTCCCTTAACACTTTGACTCCACGAGGCCACCGTCGGGCGCAGCAGGTCCGCGAACGTGTTAATCATCTCTGTTGTACGGCAGCTGGCGCGGGAAGCAGCCTTCGGCTAGGGAGCGGCACAAACTTTTGACAGGTGTGCCTAACGGGCGTAGACAGTCAGTCCGAGGGTTCGACTCACGGAGTGAACAAGTATAAGTCGAGTCGCGGAAACGATGGCGCGAATAGGGACGCAAAATATTTGTTCTAAGATTAGTGTAAAGTAATACGGAACAGTATACGTATATTTCTTTACGATGACCGAACAGAATCAAAAATGGCAGCAGCTGGCTGAAGTGAAAATCATTACAACGAAAAAGCGGTCAAAACAAGTAAATTTTACTTTTTTTATTCACTCGATAATTAGTTTCAGGCCGAGACCCATTTTCAAATTATCGTGGCATAGTCAAAAATAGTATTACCGGAGATGTGAAAACCGTATCAAAACTGAGCGTCTGTATGCGTTTTAACGGCACGCTGCACATTTTTAACATGGTTTTCACGTCTTCCGAAATACCAATTTTGACTACGTTACGATAGTTGACACTGAGTCACAGCCCGAAACTGATTATCTAGTGAATAAAAAAAGTAAAATTTGCAAATTTGTATTGCTTGTCCGTTACACTGATTAACGGTAGTTGCTGACCAACAGCTATTCAAACATACTGGAGGTTCGTTAAATGAAAATGTTAACAGTGTATGTGTGCATGTACTCTAAACAGATTTTCATGAACTGAAGACATAATAAACCTAGTATTAATTATGAACTATTTAATTATGAGATCACTTTTCATTGTAATAAAGAACGCTTATAATTAAAGTGCAGGTACTCATGGAGGTTTAGAGTGGGAAGTAATTTTCGAATGTCAGGGATAGTTGGTAGATATGCTAATCCGTCAATCAGGAAACTATTTTCGCTGGAGAACAAAGTAGTTCTAACTGAGACCACCAGCTGCAAACTGTATGGCATCTACGTTGTGATCATTTGACAAGCCATAACAATATGGATAACGGGAAGAGAGACGGTCGTTCAAAAATGGCTGTGAGCACTATGGGACATAACATCTGAGGTCCTCAGTCCCCTAGAACTTAGAACTACTTAAACCCAAATAACCTAAGGACAGCACACACATCCATGCCCGAGGCAGGATTCGAACCCGCGACCGTAGCAGTTGCACGGTTCCGAACTGCAGCGCCTAGAACCGCTCGCCCACCGCGGCCAGCTGAGACGGTGCGCTGTTGGTGAAACTGTTATAATGTGAACGGCGGCAATTACAGTGCTGCATTAAGAGAGTATCGGCGACTGAGACGTCTGAAGATAGGTCCGAAGTCATTAAATGGTTTATCGAAGGTGATAAAGAAATTCGAAAACGTAGGTGAATTTGGTGTGTCACCTGGAACAGGGAGGCGCCCTATCTCGGTGGAGGTTACTCACAAGGTTACTGTTCCTGTAGCTGACCATACAGCATGTGTCCGTATAGAGCCAGTCCTCATAGAATGTCACGAGAATTGTTCAGAACATGGTCAACAGTACTGTAAGATTTGAGGTGTATTTTACACTGATGCCGATACAAGTTCCAGACGGTGCAGCAACTGAAACCTCTTGATCCGCACCAATGGTCTGACTTTGCTCTTCAGTGACTGGGGCTGTTAAACCGCATGTTATGCTCAAATACGCTCACCGTATTTGACTGTGTAATGTGAATTCACAAGCACTTTCCTCTCGGTCTGTTCTTCTTTGAAGAGAATACACCCAGAAGGCCTGTCAGGTGTACCGTAAGTTCAGCATGTTATCGAGACTCCTTATAATGCTTTGGAAGAGTGCAACTGTATGGAAACTACATGGAAAATGGGGCAACATCTCATGTCGTTCGCCCAGTGAAAAATCAAGCGTGTTTTCTCCAGGGATTTTCCAGATTATTGACTACGAGATCACCTGATCTGAATGCGTGTGAGTTTTGGCTCTGGGGTATCTAAAAGAACACTTTCACCAGGAAAATGTGCACTCTCCACCTGATCTGAATGTAAGTGTACAGAAACAAGTTGCTCGTATTTCACTGTAACTGATGCAAGCCACTGATGGTCACGTCGTTTTACAGATACAGCTTCTCGCTGAAATCTCCGGTGTTCCTACTGAACAAATTGTCGTAGCGGCAGTTAACAACAAAATCAATATTATGCCCTTTTCACTTGTTTGACCTTTTCTGCCCATGTCCTGCTCCTAGTCAATTACATACGGAAACATTTCTATATGTCTTTCATCCATTAACAGCGCCAGATTTACATCTGAATGCCAAAATTGGAACCATTTTTTTTTTCTAGCGTAAATCGGTTCCGCATTTGCGCGTTAGAATATACACCAAGTTTCGCTGCCATACGATAGTTATAGCCCACATTGAACCTCTGTGAGTAGCTGCACTTTAATTTTAACCATCCGGTTGTTCTTGCTGTGGTCTTCAGTCCTGAGACTAGTTTGATGCAGGTCTCCGTGCTACTCTATCGTGCGCAAGCTTCTTCATCTCCCAGTACTTACTGCAACCTACATCCTTCTGAATTTGCTTAGCGATTCATCTCTTGGTCTCCCTCTACGATTTTTACCCTCCACGCTGCCCTCCAATGCTAAATTTGTGATCCCTTAATGCCTCAGAATATGTCCTACCAACCGGTCCGTTCTTCTTGTCAGGTTGTGCCACAAACTCCTCTTCTTCCCACTTCTATTCAATACCTCCTCATTAGTTATGTGATCTGCCCATGTCATCTTCAGCATTCTTCTATAGCACCACATTTCGAAAGCTTCTATTCTCTTCTTGTCCAAACTATTTATCGTGCATGTTTCACTTCCATACAAACACTTTCAGAAACGACTTCCTGACACTTAAATCTATACTCGATGTCAACAAATTTCCCTTTTCAGAAACGATTTCCTTGCCATTGCCAGTCTACATTTTATATCCTCTCTACTTCGACCATTATCAGTTATTTTCCTCCCCAAATAGCAAAACTCCGTTACTTCTTTAAGTGTCTCATTCCCTAATCTAATTCCCTCAGCATCACCCGACTTAATTCTACTACATTCTATTATCCTCCTACCATCCTGTACGTAATTCGAAATGGTAACTTTTGGCCAGCTAGGGTGACCGAGGTGTTCTAGGCGCTACAGTCTGGAACCGCGTGACCGCTACGGTCCTGCCTGGGGCAAGGATGTGTGTGATGCCTTTCGGCTAGTTAGGTTTAAGTAGTTCTAAGTCCCAGAGGACAAGATGACCTTAGAAGTTAAGCCCCATAGTGCTCAGAGCCATTTGAACCATTTCTTGTTTTGTAACTCTTCAAATCATTAATCAGGTAAATAAAACATGCACTTAGTGTTGATTGCTGGATGCAAATGCGTGGTTGTCGATGGCCTGAATTTCACTAAGAAACCGTCAGGTGCCTTCCTTCCCCCGTGCCGATAAGGAACAGCGATATAAAATTACGGTGCATTGGAGCGCCGTGAGGCGAAAAGGCATTAGCGGAGAACGCAGCTAAATGCACGCCGACAATTGGTAGCCGCGCAGCGGCAGTGTCAAATTCGCAGCCATTTTACTCCGACCAGTCTCTAGCCGGGTTGCGTCCCCTGCCGCTCGAATCACTTTTGCTTCGCAATCGGAGGCATTAAATTGGATGGCGCTTATCAAGCAGAAACATCGCCCAAAAGCGCCGTCCCGATACCGCGCTAGTCGTCCTAGGGGGAGGGCCGCAATTATAATGGGACGAGGCGACGATTGATCGAATGGTGCTGGTGGCGGGCTCACTTAGGCGCCGACGCCGACGCCGTGTCCGAAAAAGACGGCGCCCTGGCACGTCTGGAGTGCATGCACAGGAGGGCGTCCCCACGGGGATGCTGGAGGGCTGGGGAGCGGGAAGGCGAGCGCGGTCCGCCGCTGCCTGCATTGATTTACGTGGACTTTTCTTCGGTTTCCGATACTCCGTGAGTATTGACGTGGCGTCTCAGGAGGCCAGATCACCTCGCGCCAGGGGAAGGCCCTGGCTCCGGCGAGCGATATAGTCCACAACTTGTGCTGAAGCGCTGCGACCCGGCCCGCAGAATTGCTGCCGTGCTCTGGAGAAAGCTCCGTCCTGCGAACAATTTGGCGTTATCCGTAACTACGTGCAGGCGAAGTCGCCGCACTAATTGAACCTTGGAATACTATTGTGGGCTGCTGCATTCCCCACTAATATTTCTTCAGACAGTTCTAAGAGGTGGCTGCAGTTCGTTATTAGAGGTTCCAGCTAATCATTAGTCAGGTAGAAACTGTCCAGTACCAAATGAAAATTTATTTTAACTACTTGCACTTCTCATCAGCTGCGTTGTAGAGACATCAAGTACCCCTTCATACCGTTAATGTACGTACTCAATTCTGTTTTTATAAAGTTTTTGTATCAAAATGCTACTGTGCTAGTGTTGCTGCCGGAGCACTAATAATAACAATAATACTAGTCTGCCTAATAATTATAAATTGTACAGCTCCAACAGGTAAAGGATTACTCTTGCACTGCAAATAAACTTCTCGGGTTGGCCGCCGGGTAACGATGGTTTTTACTGGTTTGGCTAGAGGTTATTTTCCCAGAATATCACTCCATAGTCCATTATTACATCTACATCTACATCCACACTCCTCAAGGCACCTGACGGTGTGTGGCGGAGGGCACCTTGAGTACCTCTATCGGTTCGCCCATCTATTCCAGTCTCGTATTGCTCGTGGAAAGAAAGGCTGTCGGTATGCCTCTGCGTGGGGTCTAATCTCTCTCATTTCATCCTCGTGGTCTCTTCGCGAGATATACGTAGGAGGGAGCAATATACTGATTGACTCCTCGGTGGTATGTTCTCGAAACTTCAGCATAAGCACGTACCGAGCTACTGAACGTCTCTCTTGCAGAGTCTTATACTGGAGTTTATCTATTAACTTCATAACGCTTTCGCGATTACTAAATGATCCTGTTTAATATGATCCCTGCCATTTTCACCAAATATCTTTGATAAGGCTCTCTTAGAGAAAAAGAGCGCACCACTAAAGAATTATCCTAATGGAACGGAAATCGATAGATGTGATGTACGTGTACAGACAAACAAATGATTACAATTTCAGAAAAATTGGATGATTACTCTAGGGAAAGAGCTTCACAAATTGAGCAATTTAATCAATCTTTCGTCCATTTTTCGTCTTTATGCAAGCAGTTATTCGGCTTTGCAGTGACTGATGTAGTTGTTGGTTGTACTCGTGAGGGATATCCTGTCATACTCTGGAGGGTTAAATTTTCCAAAACTCGAGCTGGTTGGAGGGCCATGCCCATGATGCTCCAAACGTTCTCAATTGGAGAGAGATCAGGCGACCTTGATCAGGTAAGATTGAAGATAAGCAGTAGAAACTCTCACCTCGTCATTATCTTGCTGAAATGTAAGCAGAGGATGGCCTGCCTTGAAAGGCAACAGAACGTCGTGCAGAATATAGGTATCGCTGTGCTGTGGATCTCACCCAAAGGAGTCGTACTATAAAATAGAATGGCACTGCAGACCGTCACTCCTGGTTGTCGCCTCGTATAGCGGAGACACTTAGGCTGGTACCGCACCGCTGCCCTGGGCGTCTCCAGATACGTCTTCGCTGGTCATAGGGACTTAGTTCGAAGTGAGATTCATCACTAAGGAAAATTCTTTTACAATAAATGACATTCCAGGTCGAATATGTGTCCGCTGAAGCACCGGACTGCGGTGGGATACCAACCTGATTGTCTCCCGCCATACGGCCCGACAAACAGGAATGATACCGGTTTACTTCTCGTGTCAAATTGGGATAAAATTCCAAGCTTTCGACGATTCCCTCTCTCATCATCATCACCAGGGGGCTAGACTCCCACTTTTATACCAACAGGACGGTATCTGATTGGCTATAATACGACATGATGACAACACGCAAATGGCCCTAACTGAGCTGGTGTCAACTTCTTCCATGGATTTAGCTTGCGTTCTCTGTCCAGCGTTGTTTGCCGTTGACATCGCTCACTTAAGGCTGACGTGATGATGGAGGTAATCAACGAAGGCTTGAAATCTTTTTTAATTAAAAATGTAAATCCTCCAACTGTACTTAATATTTCATATTTACATCGCTACTAGTTTCGACATTTTTAATAAAAATTATACCAGCTGTGTCCCACCTTCTTCTAATTTAAATATCGATATAGGAAGCTTGGAATTTTATCCGAATTTGACGCGTAAGTAAACATTTTGTGCAAGAACTCCGTCTCGAAAAATTTCGTCATTTCCCTGTAGCTGCTATCCGCGGCGCCCTTACATAATGGCGGTACCTCGGCGATATTGCACGCCCTGTTCTGTTTCCCTTCGTGGCAAGCCTTCCTGGTCTTACATTTCAGCAAGATTTTGCCCGCCCACACGCGGCGGGAGTTTCTACTGCTTGTCTTCGTACGTGCCAAAACCTACCTCAGCCAGCAAGGCCACCTGATCTCTCCCAAATTGAGAACCTTTGGAGTGTTATAGCATAGGCAGGGCCCCCCCAACCAGCTCTGGATTTTGACGATTTAACGCGCTAATTGTACAGAATTTCGCACAATATTCCTCAGTAGGACATACTGAAAATCTATCAGTCAATAGTTTCACAAGGGCCAGACGCTTACAAACGCGTTATTGAGTTGCCCAATTTGTAAAACTCTTTCACCTAAATAAACGACACAATTTTTCTGAAATTGTAATCATTTCTCTTCTGTTAATTTGCTTCACATCTACTAATTTCGTCCATTGGGATAATTATTACTTGATTAGTCGTTTTTTGTGTTGGAGTGTATTATAAATAAGATTTGGTGAAAATAGCAGAGAAAAAATCGTCGGACGTGGAGAGTCTCATAGTTGACTGCGAAGCTGAAAATGATGCTGAAAGTGGAGTCGAAAAAGGACACAATTGCGACAAAATTTCAAAACAGACGAAGATGAGTGCAGTGATGATGCCCATGTTGAAGAGGCATGTAATAGTAACCTCAAGTTGAACTCCTATAAACCATCAGGGAGGGGACTACTGCTATGACAGAACGCTGTTTCTTTGTCCCAGGAAGAACTACAGAAAGCAGTTATAACAGAAACGTGTAAAAGGTTTTTTTTTCCAGGACACATAAAGTGTCTTTAAGGCCAGATTTTAGGTAAACCATGATTTGAAAGTTGATTTAACTATTCATTAGGTTGCTAACAACAATTTCATAGCAATAAATCATTGAAATAATGATCTGAATTTTTTTGACAGTTGGAGTATACTGTATTCTGTAGTTCTCTAGTACACTGATAATTATGGCATGTATTTCCACAGTACAGTGTTCACGGGAAGTGCAGAGAAGCTGCACGGTTAACAGTGTGCGAGAATATTTCGCTCAACTGAACTTACAACGTTAATCATCTCGAAATCTGATAGCATAAAGTAGCATTCGGTACAGCAAGCAACCATTTTCAGAGCTATATCATGAAGACAATCAGAATATCTCACCGCAGACGCTAAAAGAAAGGTGTTGTACGTCGCAGCGTTGTTTACAGTAATTCCGAGAGCGTACGTCCATAAAAGTGTCAAGCAAAATTTTACTTCCCTCAACATACAGAGTTTTCCAGATGTGGTGCTTTTTTCCTGTAACGTACAAAGTAGAAAATGAAAGGAACCATTATTTAGACAGGGAATCGTAAGGATAGTTATTCTTTCTGCAGAGTTTGAATACAGTACATTTACTTACAGTTATTTCCCAGAGAGTTACATTACTTTTTGTGTTGTGTAACTGACGTGTATGAACTGACTACAGTTCAAATCGAATTTCTGTGAGATTTAGTTAGGCACCTAGAAACGCTCACAGGTTTGGTGGTGAATGCAAAATGCTGTACATACTTGGCTGTGTTCAGGTGTATGTTGTGGTGACGGAATGGTCATTTAAGTGAGCCATTCAAACTAGTGCCCGTTTTACTGACTGCACATTTCAATGCACTTTCTAAACGACCTGTGGATGAGGTGTAAAGTCGGAGAAGTGTGTTGGTTAAAGTCATCTTCGTATTAAAAAAAAAAAATTGTTCGTAGGTCTGCAGAATGCGTAACGCCTCTTTCGTTCACATATCAAAATAAATATTCCTTTCATATATTATTTTGCAAGTTACAGAGGGAAGGACCTGTACTGACACACTCTGCACATCTTGCGAAAAGACAGTGTAGGTGTAGGTAGAAGAATTCGAAGTCAACTGGAAGGCCAACAATACTCTTTCTTCTCGCGCTCTATTCGCGACGAGAGAAGGAAAGTGTTGGATCAAGTACCCTCCTCCACAAACCGTAGAGTGAACTGTGATTATTGATGTAGATGTACACTGATATCTATTAATGTGTGTAGGTTACCTCCTGAGACAGCAGATTAAGTTCCCAGCAGGACGAAAAGCATCAAATTGTTCTGATCATACGTGGATTCACTCAGTACACATACAGGATGACCCAAAAGTCCGTAACATTTGAAAATTTAATACTCGGAAGAGCGTAGATAGAGAGCTGAAAATTGATACACATGCTTGAAATGACGTGGGGTTTTATTGAAAGCTAAAAAGTGCGCAGAATGACGAACAGGTGGCGCTTTATATAACACAAAAGCGATAATTAGCATAACAACTGATTTTTAGCAATGACAGGGTTCTTTATAACAAATACTCAACTTGTCTGCCGTCATTCATCAGTAATTCCTGTAGTCGAGGGACAATGTTGAGCACAACTCTGTACATCATATCAGTGCGTATGGTGAGAAATTGCCGTAGGATCTACATCTACATGACTATTCTGCAATTCACATTTAAGTGCTTGGCTGAGGGTTCATCGAACCACAATCATACTATCTCTCTATTATTCCACTCCCGAACAGCGAGCGGGAAAAACGAACACCTAAACCTTTCTGTTCGAGCTCTGATTTTTCTTATTTTATTTTGATGATCATTCCTACCTATGTAGGTTGGGCTCAACAAAATATTTTCGCATTCGGAAGAGAAAGTTGGTGACTGAAATTTCGTGAAAAGGTATCGCCGCGACGAAAAACGTCTATGCTGTAATGACTTCCATCCCAACTCGTGTATCATATCTGCCACACTCTCTCCCCTATAACGTGATAATACAAAACGAGCTGCCCTTTTTTGCACCCTTTCGATGTCCTCCGTCAATCCCACCTGGTAAGGATCCCACACCGCGCAGCAATATTCTAACAGAGGACGAACGAGTGTAGTGTAAGATGTCTCTTTAGTGGACTTGTTGCATCTTCTAAGTGTCCTGCCAATGAAACGCAACCTTTGGCTCGCCTTCCCGACAATATTATCTATGTGGTCCTTCCAACTGAAGTTGTTCGTAATTTTAACACCCAGGTACTTAGTTGAATTGACACCCTTGAGAATTGTACTATTTATCGAGTAATCGGATTCCAACGGATTTCTTTTGGAACTCATGTGGATCATCTCACACTTTTCGTTATTTAGCGTCAACTGCCACCTGCCACACCATACAGCAATCTTTTGTAAATCGCTTTGCAACTGATACTGGTCTTCGGATGACCTTACTAGACGGTAAATTTTATCTTTTAGAATCCCTAATGTGGTCGAACGACTATAAACTGTAACAATCACAGGGATTGAGGTCTGGGGGCTATGGGGGCCAAGCATGGTGGAACAGGCGGCTCAGCACACGATGTGCACCAAACGATGTGCACAGATCTTTCGCACGTTTAACAATAAAGGGGAGGGGGGGGGGGAGGGGCATACTTCATAAAAGCCGTACCTTCTAACAGGTGTTTGTCAGCCAGGCTAGAGATGATGTGATTCTGTAACATATTGGCATACCTCGCACCTATCACGCCGACAGTTTCAAAAGCACTACCCACTTTCCCGAAGAAAAAGTGTCCGATCATGGTTGACATGGTAAATCCATACCGCATTGCGACTTTTTCGCCGTGCAGTGAGATTTTCACGAGTCTAGGGTTTTCGGCAGCCTGAATTCAGTAGTTGTGGTTGACCCTTAGAATGTGAAACAGGCTTCGTCGGTCCACAACACGTTAGACAAACAGTCGTCATGCTAATCCATTTTTTGAAGTACCCACGCCGCAGATGCTCTCTGCGTCACAAAATAGGTGGATAACATTTCATGATACCGCTGGATCTTTCATGGATTGCATTGCAGGATACGTCTTAGTGTTCTCCAAACAGTAGTTCGTGGAATGCCTGTGAGACGTGCTCTTGCTCGCGTTTGTGCCGTTGACAGGTTTTCGTCGTGTACTCGGATTGTGACCTCTCGTTTCCTTAGTGCGTTTACTGGTGCCACTATGTTGCTCGCATTGTCTGTCCGTGAGTGGCAGCAGCGGCGGTTATCAATAGCGAGTACTGTGGTACTATCTTTGGAGCGACCTCTAGTATTCCCGGGTCGTCGTGTGTCGGATTTCAGTGGGGGGACGGAGCAACAGTGAACTCCGCACAGCCAGTACCCGCCCCACCGCTGGTGACCTACATGCACTGCCCGACGGAAGGATGTGGTCGTGAGAGTGCACGACCACGTCAAGGACCGGATTCAGCGAGTTTAAGTTGAATGGATCGTCATATTCCAGAAGTGCAACCTTCACTGGTGTGTGTGTCTCCGTCCGTCGAGGTGACCTCATGGCAAGAAGTTGTCAGTCGACGACTCACACTGAGATCTTGCCGTGCCTGACTTGAGCGGTAACGACCGTTGGTTGGTCGTTCGGTCGGTCGTCTCAGCGGACGGCGTGTATTTCGTTATCCGACCGTTTCTGTCTCCTCTGTGTTTGTATCGACTTTTAATTAGTCCTGTTGCTCCACATATTGTCTGAATTGTTTGTGCTATCTTTTTCTCGGAACCGTGTGTATCTAGTGTGGTTTTGAATGAGCCGTCATTTTAAGGCTGTCTGCGTACTGGATTCGTGGAGGCAACTTATTGTGATTACCTGGGATTACTATTGCGTTTGAACATGTTCTCTTGTACAGTGTTTGTCGTTTTACGATGTCAAGATTATAGTCCGCCCGTCTACCTGGCATGTGTTATCCCACTGTTGTATTGTGCATCAGACGTTAGGTAGATTTTGCGAGAGTGTTCAAAATCGTTCAAATGGCTCTGAGCACTATGGGAATTAACATCTGAGGTTATCAGTCCCCTTTTAGAGGTACTTAAAACTAACTAACCTAAGGACATCACACACATCCATGCCTGAGGCAGGATTCGAACCTGCGACCGTAGCAGTCGCGTGGTTCCGGACTGAACCGCCTAGAACCGTTTGGTCACCGCGGACGGCATGCGAGAGTGTTGGTCTTGCGTTTAAACTCTGACTGGTTTGAGTTGCTATCCTAAAGTGAGTATTATACTGGGCTGTCTGTCTCACCTTACTTACATTTGAGGGACTTTCCCAGGTCGACCTTCTATTTGATCTGGTCGTGGTGATTGTTTAAAAATGATTGTTGTTATGGATTTTAAAAAATTGCTATCCAGGCCTTCAGCCGTCAATTTGTTTCCATTATTACTGCTATTGTGGGCTTCGCCCGACAAATATTTGAAGTCCTTGTTAATAAGGACTTTACCTGTGAATGCAATTTTGAGTTAAAATTTTTTAAGTAGAAATTGTCTCTTAATATGAGTCTCATTTTATGATATTTTAGTAAGAATCTTCAGTCGTTACTATTGGGGCCTTCAGCCGACAACTAATCTGAATTTCTTGTCAGTAAGGCCTTCAGACTCAATGGAATTTTGACTTAAGAATTTTTAATTAGAAATTGTCTCTTAATATGATTGTCCTTTTATAATATTTTAGTAAGAATTTGCTATCTAGGCCTTTAGCCGTCAAATTGTTATGAATAGTTACTATTGGGGCCTTCAGCCACAAAATAATTCGAATCTCTGGTCAATAAGGCCTTCAGCCGTGAAGACAATTTGTCTAAAGAATTTTTAATTAGATATTGTCTTAACAGTCAACTTTCATAATTGTTTCTTGTTGTCAACCTTATATGCAATTGGTTCCAAATAAAATGTACATGAATAAAAAAAAAAAAAACTAAGCAACCAACGGTAACTGAGTAAGGCCCCGTTCACACCTTCCTGCCCTCCCTGTTCCACGTTTCAGCTTGTGCCACGTGCGGCTTTACGGGCACTGACTTCAACATGCGAAGATAAACCCGCTAAAGCCTCCGTTTCTTCCTGAAGTGTCCGAGCAGCGGTAACACTTGTGTCTGGTCGCCCAGCTCTTGCCCGATCGTCTAAACAAGCCGTGGTTTCGCACATCGCCAGCATTTTCTTCGCAGCAGCACTTGTCACAGGAACTTTACCCTTTCGAACACCTTTCTTATGGCGTTAGGGTCGTAAACCTGCGGTAACGAATTAACTATTCTAACAGTAAAGCTTCACTGACACTGCCATTTTCTGGTAAAGCCAATATGCCGCGACCACTGGTGCATCTGAATCCCTCTCCCAACTACAGCTCAATTTATACACGATTCTTTTGCGGTGTCATTGACGTGTTGCCGTTCAGCGCAATGTGTTGACCAGTTTGTGCACTTGTTTCTGGTTTCAATAAACCTCATGTCATTTCAAGGTGTGTATCAATTTTTACCTCTCTACCTACATTATTACGTGAGTTAGGGCATTTTAGATTGTTAACCGTCTTTTGGGTCACCCAGTATATCAAACTCTCTCATAAGTCTTAAAAATAGGTAAATCTTTAAGTGAACAGAAAGTAGATTGTACTAGACTTGGGCTCATTAAAGATGGTAAGCCCAAGCATTTCTTCTAACTGAGTTGTTTCTATCAATCTGATGGGTGGTTTGATGCTACTGTCCACGCCAATCTATTCTGTGCAGGCCTCTTCATCTCTTTATAAGTATTGCAACCTACATGCATTGCTAGCTGCCTATTGTATTCCAGACTTGTCTCTCTGCAGCTTTGGCCCCCACAGTACTTCCATTACCAAACGACGATTCCTTGACGCCTCAAAATGCATCCAGTCAACATATCCCTTCTTTCAGTCATGTTATACCGCGAATTTCTATTCTCCTCGTTGTCTCTATATTAATTCCCTGTCCTCGATTTGAGTTCCACGTCAGTTGGACGGAAACATATACATAGTCTACATCTACATCTACATCTACATGACTACTCTGCAATTCACATTTAAGTGCTTGGCAGAGGGTTCATCGAACCACAATCATACTATCTCTCTACGATTCCACTCCCTATAAGCGCGCGAAAAACGAACTCCTAAACCTTTCTGTTAGAGCTCTGATTTCTCTTATTTTATTTTGATGATCATTCCTACCTATGTAGGTTGGGCTCAACAAAATATTTTCGCATTCGGAAGAGAAAGTTGGTGACTGAAATTTCGTAAAACGATCTCGCCGCGACGAAAAACGTCTTTGCTATAATGACTTCCATCCCAATTCGCGTATCATATCTGCCACACTCTCTCCCCTATTACGTGATAATACAAAACGAGCTGCACTTTTTCGCACCCTTTCGATGTCCTCCGTCAATCCCACCTGGTAAGGATCCCACACCGCGCAGCAATATTCTAACAGAGGACGAACGAGTGTAGTGTAAGATGTCTCTTTAGTGGACTTGTTGCATCTTCTAAGTGTCCTGCCAATGAAACGCAACCTTTGGCTCGCCTTCCCGACAATATTATCTATGTGGTCCTTCCAACTGAAGTTGTTCGTAATTTTAACACCCAGGTACTTAGTTGAATTGACACCCTTGAGAATTGTACTATTTATCGAGTAATCGGATTCCAACGGATTTCTTTTGGAACTCATGTGGATCATCTCACACTTTTCGTTATTTAGCGTCAACTGCCACCTGCCACACCATACAGCAATCTTTTGTAAATCGCTTTGCAACTGATACTGGTCTTCGGATGACCTTACTAGACGGTAAATTTTATCTTTTAGAATCCCTAATGTGGTCGAACGACTATAAACTGTAACAATCACAGGGATTGAGGTCTGGGGGCTATGGGGGCCAAGCATGGTGGAACAGGCGGCTCAGCACACGATGTGCACCAAACGATGTGCACAGATCTTTCGCACGTTTAACAATAAAGGGGAGGGGGGGGGGGGGGAGGGGCATACTTCATAAAAGCCGTACCTTCTAACAGGTGTTTGTCAGCCAGGCTAGAGATGATGTGATTCTGTAACATATTGGCATACCTCGCACCTATCACGCCGACAGTTTCAAAAGCACTACCCACTTTCCCGAAGAAAAAGTGTCCGATCATGGTTGACATGGTAAATCCATACCGCATTGCGACTTTTTCGCCGTGCAGTGAGATTTTCACGAGTCTAGGGTTTTCGGCAGCCTGAATTCAGTAGTTGTGGTTGACCCTTAGAATGTGAAACAGGCGTCGTCGGTCCACAACACGTTAGACAAACAGTCGTCATGCTAATCCATTTTTTGAAGTACCCACGCCGCAGATGCTCTCTGCGTCACAAAATAGGTGGATAACATTTCATGATACCGCTGGATCTTTCATGGATTGCATTGCAGGATACGTCTTAGTGTTCTCCAAACAGTAGTTCGTGGAATGCCTGTGAGACGTGCTCTTGCTCGCGTTTGTGCCGTTGACAGGTTTTCGTCGTGTACTCGGATTGTGACCTCTCGTTTCCTTAGTGCGTTTACTGGTGCCACTATGTTGCTCGCATTGTCTGTCCGTGAGTGGCAGCAGCGGCGGTTATCAATAGCGAGTACTGTGGTACTATCTTTGGAGCGACCTCTAGTATTCCCGGGTCGTCGTGTGTCGGATTTCAGTGGGGGGACGGAGCAACAGTGAACTCCGCACAGCCAGTACCCGCCCCACCGCTGGTGACCTACATGCACTGCCCGACGGAAGGATGTGGTCGTGAGAGTGCACGACCACGTCAAGGACCGGATTCAGCGAGTTTAAGTTGAATGGATCGTCATATTCCAGAAGTGCAACCTTCACTGGTGTGTGTGTCTCCGTCCGTCGAGGTGACCTCATGGCAAGAAGTTGTCAGTCGACGACTCACACTGAGATCTTGCCGTGCCTGACTTGAGCGGTAACGACCGTTGGTTGGTCGTTCGGTCGGTCGTCTCAGCGGACGGCGTGTATTTCGTTATCCGACCGTTTCTGTCTCCTCTGTGTTTGTATCGACTTTTAATTAGTCCTGTTGCTCCACATATTGTCTGAATTGTTTGTGCTATCTTTTTCTCGGAACCGTGTGTATCTAGTGTGGTTTTGAATGAGCCGTCATTTTAAGGCTGTCTGCGTACTGGATTCGTGGAGGCAACTTATTGTGATTACCTGGGATTACTATTGCGTTTGAACATGTTCTCTTGTACAGTGTTTGTCGTTTTACGATGTCAAGATTATAGTCCGCCCGTCTACCTGGCATGTGTTATCCCACTGTTGTATTGTGCATCAGACGTTAGGTAGATTTTGCGAGAGTGTTCAAAATCGTTCAAATGGCTCTGAGCACTATGGGAATTAACATCTGAGGTTATCAGTCCCCTTTTAGAGGTACTTAAAACTAACTAACCTAAGGACATCACACACATCCATGCCTGAGGCAGGATTCGAACCTGCGACCGTAGCAGTCGCGTGGTTCCGGACTGAACCGCCTAGAACCGTTTGGTCACCGCGGACGGCATGCGAGAGTGTTGGTCTTGCGTTTAAACTCTGACTGGTTTGAGTTGCTATCCTAAAGTGAGTATTATACTGGGCTGTCTGTCTCACCTTACTTACATTTGAGGGACTTTCCCAGGTCGACCTTCTATTTGATCTGGTCGTGGTGATTGTTTAAAAATGATTGTTGTTATGGATTTTAAAAAATTGCTATCCAGGCCTTCAGCCGTCAATTTGTTTCCATTATTACTGCTATTGTGGGCTTCGCCCGACAAATATTTGAAGTCCTTGTTAATAAGGACTTTACCTGTGAATGCAATTTTGAGTTAAAATTTTTTAAGTAGAAATTGTCTCTTAATATGAGTCTCATTTTATGATATTTTAGTAAGAATCTTCAGTCGTTACTATTGGGGCCTTCAGCCGACAACTAATCTGAATTTCTTGTCAGTAAGGCCTTCAGACTCAATGGAATTTTGACTTAAGAATTTTTAATTAGAAATTGTCTCTTAATATGATTGTCCTTTTATAATATTTTAGTAAGAATTTGCTATCTAGGCCTTTAGCCGTCAAATTGTTATGAATAGTTACTATTGGGGCCTTCAGCCACAAAATAATTCGAATCTCTGGTCAATAAGGCCTTCAGCCGTGAAGACAATTTGTCTAAAGAATTTTTAATTAGATATTGTCTTAACAGTCAACTTTCATAATTGTTTCTTGTTGTCAACCTTATATGCAATTGGTTCCAAATAAAATGTACATGAATAAAAAAAAAAAAAAACTAAGCAACCAACGGTAACTGAGTAAGGCCCCGTTCACACCTTCCTGCCCTCCCTGTTCCACGTTTCAGCTTGTGCCACGTGCGGCTTTACGGGCACTGACTTCAACATGCGAAGATAAACCCGCTAAAGCCTCCGTTTCTTCCTGAAGTGTCCGAGCAGCGGTAACACTTGTGTCTGGTCGCCCAGCTCTTGCCCGATCGTCTAAACAAGCCGTGGTTTCGCACATCGCCAGCATTTTCTTCGCAGCAGCACTTGTCACAGGAACTTTACCCTTTCGAACACCTTTCTTATGGCGTTAGGGTCGTAAACCTGCGGTAACGAATTAACTATTCTAACAGTAAAGCTTCACTGACACTGCCATTTTCTGGTAAAGCCAATATGCCGCGACCACTGGTGCATCTGAATCCCTCTCCCAACTACAGCTCAATTTATACACGATTCTTTTGCGGTGTCATTGACGTGTTGCCGTTCAGCGCAATGTGTTGACCAGTTTGTGCACTTGTTTCTGGTTTCAATAAACCTCATGTCATTTCAAGGTGTGTATCAATTTTTACCTCTCTACCTACATTATTACGTGAGTTAGGGCATTTTAGATTGTTAACCGTCTTTTGGGTCACCCAGTATATCAAACTCTCTCATAAGTCTTAAAAATAGGTAAATCTTTAAGTGAACAGAAAGTAGATTGTACTAGACTTGGGCTCATTAAAGATGGTAAGCCCAAGCATTTCTTCTAACTGAGTTGTTTCTATCAATCTGATGGGTGGTTTGATGCTACTGTCCACGCCAATCTATTCTGTGCAGGCCTCTTCATCTCTTTATAAGTATTGCAACCTACATGCATTGCTAGCTGCCTATTGTATTCCAGACTTGTCTCTCTGCAGCTTTGGCCCCCACAGTACTTCCATTACCAAACGACGATTCCTTGACGCCTCAAAATGCATCCAGTCAACATATCCCTTCTTTCAGTCATGTTATACCGCGAATTTCTATTCTCCTCGTTGTCTCTATATTAATTCCCTGTCCTCGATTTGAGTTCCACGTCAGTTGGACGGAAACATATACATAGTCTACATCTACATCTACATCTACATGACTACTCTGCAATTCACATTTAAGTGCTTGGCAGAGGGTTCATCGAACCACAATCATACTATCTCTCTACGATTCCACTCCCTATAAGCGCGCGAAAAACGAACTCCTAAACCTTTCTGTTAGAGCTCTGATTTCTCTTATTTTATTTTGATGATCATTCCTACCTATGTAGGTTGGGCTCAACAAAATATTTTCGCATTCGGAAGAGAAAGTTGGTGACTGAAAGTTCGTAAAACGATCTCGCCGCGACGAAAAACGTCTTTGCTATAATGACTTCCATCCCAATTCGCGTATCATATCTGCCACACTCTCTCCCCTATTACGTGATAATACAAAACGAGCTGCACTTTTTCGCACCCTTTCGATGTCCTCCGTCAATCCCACCTGGTAAGGATCCCACACCGCGCAGCAATATTCTAACAGGGACGAACGAGTGTAGTGTAAGCTGTCTCTTTAGTGGACTTGTTGCATCTTCTAAGTGTCCTGCCAATGAAATGCAACCTTTGGCTCGCCTTCCCCACAATATTATCTATGTTGTCCTTCCAACTGAAGTTGTTCGTAATTTTAACACCCAGGTACTTAGTTGAATTGACAGCCTTGAGAATTGTACTATTTATCGAGTAAGCGAATTCCAACGGATTTCTTTTGGAACTCATGTGGATCATCTCACACTTTTCGTTATTTAGCGTCAACTGCCACCTGCCACACCATACAGCAATCTTTTCTAAATCGCTTTGCAACTGATACTGGTCTTCAGATGACCTTACTAGACGGTAAATTACAGCATCATCTGCGAACAATCTAAGAGAACTGCTGAGATTGTCACCCAGGTCATTTATATAGATCAAGAACAGCAGAGGTCCCAGGACGCTTCCCTGGGGAACACCTGATATCACTTCAGTTTTACTCGATGATTTGCCGTCTATTACTACGAACTGCGACCTTCCTGACAGGAAATCACGAATCCAGTCGCACAACTGAGACGATATCCCACAGGTCCGCAGCTTGATTAGAAGTCGCTTGTGAGGAACGGTGTCAAAAGCTTTCCGGAAATCTAGAAATACGGAATCAACTTGAGATCCCCTGTCGATAGCGGCCATTACTTCGTGCGAATAAAGAGCTAGCTGCGTTGCACAAGAGCGTTTTTTTCTGAAACCATGCTGATTACGTGTCAATAGATCGTTTCCTTCGAGGTGATTCATAATTTTAGAATACAGTATATGCTGCAAAACCCTACTGCAAACCGACGTCAATGATATAGGTCTGTAGTTAAATGGATTACTCCTACTACCCTTCTTAAACACTGGTGCGACCTGCGCAATTTTCCAATCTGTAGGTACAGATCTATCGGTGATCGAGCGGTTGTATATGAGTGCTAAGTAGGGAGCTATTGTATCAGCGTAATCTGAAAGGAACCTAATCGGTATACAATCTGGACCTGAAGACTTGCCCGTATCAAGCGATTTGAGTTGCTTCGCAACCCCTAAGGTATCTACTTCTAAGAAACTCATGCTAGCAGATCTTCGTGTTTCAAAGTGTGGAATATTCCATTCGTCTTCCCTGGTGAACGAATTTCGGAAAACTGCGTTCAATAACTCCGCTTTAGCGGCACAGTCGTCGGTAACAGTACCATCGGCACTGCACAGCGAAGGTTTTGACTGCGTCTTGTCGCTTGTGTACTTTACATACGACCAGAATTTCTTCGGATTTTCTACCAAATTTCGAGACAATGTTTCGTTGTGGAACCTATTAAAGGCATCTCGCATTGAAGTCCGTGCCGAATTTCGCGGACCGGAAATTTTAGCCAATCTTCGGGATTTCGCTTTCTTCTGACCTTCGCATGCTTTTTCCGTTGCCTCTGCAACAGCGTTCGCACCTGTTTTGTGTACCACAGGGGGTCCGTTCCATCTCTTACTAATTTGTGAGGTATGAATCTCTCATTTGCTGTTGCTACTATATCTTTGAATTTGAGCCACATCTCGTCTACATTTGCATAGTCAGTTCGGAAGGAATGGAGTTTGTCTCTTAGGAAGGCTTCTAGTGACACTTTATCCGCTTTTTTAAATAAAATTATTTTGCGTATGTTTCTGGCGGATTTGGAAGAAACGGTATTGAGCCTAGCTACAACGACCTTGTGATCACTAATCCCTGTATCAGTCATGATGCTCTCTATCAGCTCTGGATTATTTGTGGCTAAGAGGTCAAGTGTGTTTTCACAACCATTTACTATTCGCATGGGTTCGTGGACTAACTGCTCGAAATAATTTTCGGAGAAAGCTTTTAGGACCACCTCGGAAGATGTTTTCTGCCTACCACCGGTTTTGAACAAGTATTTTTGCCAACATGTCGAGGGAAGGTTGAAGTCCCCACTAACTATAAACGTATAAGTGGGGTATTTATTTGTAACGAGACTCAAATTTTCTCTGAACTGTTCCGCAACTATACCATCGGAGTCTGGGGGTCGGTAGAAGGAGCCAATTATTAACTTAGTTCGGCTGTTAAGTATAACTTCCACCCATACCAATTCGCACGGAGTATCTACTTTGACTTCACTACAAGATAAACCACTACTGACAGACACAAACACTCCACCACCAATTATGGCTAATCTATCTTTCCTGAACACCGTCTGAGACTTCGTAAAAATTATCTGCAGAACTTATTTCAGGCTTTAGCCAGCTTTCTGTACCTATAACGATTTCAGCTTCTTTGCTTTCTATTAGCGCTTGAAGCCCAGGGACTTTCCCAGCACAACTCCAGCAATTCACAACTACAATTCCGACTGTTCCTTGATCCAAGCACGTCCTGTATTTGCCATGCACCCTTTGAGATTGCAGCCCAGCCCGTACTTTCCCGAGGCCTTCTAACCTAAAAAACCGCCCAGTCATATTAATGTGACCGCCGCCTATGTTCGACGTCAACGTTCAATAACCACTAACAGATGATAGGTGGCAGCACTGACGGTGGAAGGTATATAAAAAGTTTGTGAGCACGCGGAAACAGGGCAGTCATTGCCGTAATGCAGAAACGGAGCGATTTAACTGACACCCAAGAGGGCTTGATCATTGGCTTCCGGGCCGTGGATAGAAACATTTCCGAAATGTCTAAGTTTTCAATTTGTTCGCGTGGCCCCGTGGTTAAAGTATTCCGCGCATGGCAAAACTGGACTATCCAAAACCGGCAGCGAAGAGAGAGTGGTGGAACGCACAGCCATTGATGACGCGGATCAACGACGGCTTCGGAGATATGTATTACTCGCGCAAACAAAGTTGACACTCGGCACGGTGGGTGACCGGAGCGAACGTAAAAGCATTTCCCATTTACAGTCGCTCCCATCAGCCACCACGTCGAGTGACACCTTTTTGTTGAGCGAGTAATGCGGGCGAATAGACATGCAAATGTGGAGTAATAGATGTACCAAGGTGGTACCAGCAATGTCTCCTCAAGGCCCGTTCGGCGAACCGTTGCTGCTTGTGGCCTCCACAATAGGCGTGTGGTTCATACACCAATGCTGACTGCCATTCAACGGCGACGAAGGCTGGAATTTGCATCTCTATACCACAACTGGACTCCGACTGAGTGGAGACAGGTGGCTCTCCAGACGACATGTGGCCGTTGGCATGTATGGCGTGAAACTTCTGAAAGCTGACACCCTTCAACAATCGTCGGAGGGGTCCACGCCGAAGGAGTACACATTATGGTATGGGGCAGCCTTTGTTAGATTCTCTGACTTCTATCATTATTCTGAAAGGCACTATGGATCAAAGTAAGTGCGCGTCTGTGCGTGAGGACCATGTCCAGCCCTGTTTGCAGAATTGCTCCTCGACAGGATGGCATCTACCTGCAAGACAGCACAAATTGTCTCATAAAATTGAAATTCTGTTGATCATTACATTGTGAGACCTACGTGATATTCGATTTTGTAGTCCTGTCTTCCTCAGTTGCGTGTAATATGGCCGAAGGAGTACACATTATGGTATGGGGCATCCTTTGTGGGATTCTCTGACTTCTATCATCATTCTGAAAGGCACTATGGATCAATGTAAGTGCGCGTCTGTGCATGAAGATCACGTCCAGCCCTGTTTGAAGAATTGCTCCTCTACAGGATGGCATCTACCAGCAAGACAGCAGAAATTGTCTCATAAAATTGTAATTCTGTTGATCATTACATTGTGAGACCTACGTGATATTCGATTTCTAACCACAATAGCGTTCTCTTTCTACGAATTATATAGAAATCAATTATCACCTATATGACTGCGAGTTTTAAAAAATTTCTCTAACATCTCCTAACAAATGGTCTGCAATGCTCCTGTGAGCAACAGACAACTTATCTCGTCTTTCCGCTGCAACCAAGTGATCGGCAACATGCTAAAATTACGGTATATTGTTAATTTTTACTTATGGACCATCTGACAGCAACTGAATAAATCACAATTTTAGTGCCATACGCGTTTCACCTCTATTTCCTGCAAAGCACCATCAGTGGCAGGCTGAATGGATAATTTCTTACTTATTAAGCTCCTGTTGCATTTTTGGTGTTGTTCTTCTTCTTATGCATTGCACTGCATTAAAACAAGTGTTCAATTCATAGTGCTGTGGAATGTGGGAAAAAACCGCAAATTGGCATTCATAAGAAGAAGAAAAACACCAAAAATGCAACAGGAGCGTAGTAAGTAACAAATTGTCCACGCAACCTGCCACTGATGATGCTTTGCAGAAAATAAAGGCGAAACGCGTATGGCACTAAAATTGTGTTTTATTCAGTTGCTGTCAGACGGTCCATAAATAAAAATTACCAATATACCGTAATATTACACGCAACTGAGGAAGACAGGACTACGAAAGTTGAAGATGTCAACATACTAAAATATTTCAGAAGCTATACTGTGATCCAGCAGAGTGTAATGCATGCACTAATTGCAACAATTACTGCCATATTTTTATACAAAGATGCTGAATGAACAGAAGGGGTTTGATCAAGTAGCATTAACGATGTAAAAAAATCCACAGCGTACAGACATAATAAACACATTTCTAGAAATAATTAAATTTATAAATATTCAGATCCGATGATGTCACCTTTAGTGTGTTGAAACCGGTTATCCAGTAAACAATATTTAAGCGATCTTGGCTTTTGAATTATTTCTACAACAGAGTGATCGCCCCACTACACACTAAGTGTTCACTGCAAAAAATGGTTCAAATGGCTCTGAGCACTACGGGACTTAACATCTGAGGTCATCAGTCCCCTAGAACTTAGAACTACTTAAACCTAACTAACCTAAGGAGATCACACACATCCATGCCGGAGGCAGGATTCGAACCTGTGACCGTAGTGGTCGCGCGGTTCCAGACTGAAGCGCCTAGAACCGCTCGGCCACACTGGCCGGCTGTTCACTGCAAAACACTTTACTGGTCACAACAATAGTAGGAAAATTAGGCTCAATGTATGCATACACAAATCTGACAAAATCCCTCCAGTGCGCAAGCGACCAACAGATATGTGCAACAAAAAGGCAAATTACCAAAAAAAACCTCAATTAGTACCAAAGCCTCCCCCGGCGCCACCAGCACGATCACGGCAGGATGCGACCTCTCATGTCGCGCGGCTTCTCTCCACTGCACGATGGTTCCGACCACTACCGACTGCCCTCGATGACTGTTCGCTCGCTACTACACGGATGATAATATCACGGGCTCAGAGTTTGTGTATGCACACAGCAGAATCATAGACGCCCAACTTTCAACCGCACAGTGAACTAGCGTAGTTTGAAGAGCACCAGGATATGTTTAATGTACTCCCACGACCACCAAACTACAAGGATTTAAACCGAACTGAGAATGTGGGGGGACCATCTTGATCGGGCTGTTGTCGCCCGAGAAACCTAGTGCAGCTGGCCATTGTACAGGAGCTAGCATGGTTCCACATCCCTGTCGGTAACTTCCAGAACCTCACCGGTACTCTTGCTGCACGTGTGACAGTGGTTTGCCCTGCAAGAGGGCTTTGACAGGTGGCTATATTAATGAGACAGTGCACATGAATGTGGAGTCCGAACTACGGTACAACTCGGCTTCTTCAACGTTAACAAATCAAATATCGTGTGGAAGGAAAGAATTCTCCGCTGCTGGCCATTAAAATTACTACACCAAGAAGAAATGCAGATGAAAAACGGGCATTCATTGGATAAATATATTATACAAGAGCTGACATGTCATTACATTTTCACGCATATTGGGTGCACAGATCTTGAGAAATCAGTACCCAGAACAACCAACTCTCGCCGTAATAACGGCCTTGATACGCCTGGGCATTGAGTCAAACAGAGCTTGGCTGGCGTGTACAAGTACAGCTGCCCATGCAGCTTCAACACGATACCACAGTTCATCAAGAGTAGTGACTGGCGTATTGTGACGAGCCAGTTGCTCGGCCACCATTCACCAGATGTTTTCAATTGATGAGAGATGTGGAGAATGTGCTGGCCAGGGCAGCAATCGAACAAGTCTGTATCCAGAAAGACCCGTACAGGAACTGCACTATCCTGCTGAAATATAGGGTTTCGCAGGGATCGAATGAAGGGTCGTAACACATCTGTAATGTAACGTCCACTGTTCAATGTGCCGTCAATGCGAACAAGAGGTGACCGACACGTGTAACCAATGGCACCCCATACCATCACGCCGGGTGATACGCCAGTATGGCGATGACGAATACACGCTTCCAATGTGCGTTCACCGCGATGTCGCCAAACACGGATGCGACCATCATGATGCTGTAAAAACAATCTGGATTATCCGACAAAATGACGTTTTGCCATTCGTGCACCCAGGTTCGTCGTTGAGTGCACCATCTCAGGCGCTCCTCTCTGTGATGCAGCATCAAGGGTAACCTCAGCCATGGGCTCCGAGCTGATAGTCCATGATGCTGCAAAACGTCGTCGAATTGTTCGTGCAGATGGTTGTTGTCTTGCAAACGACCCCATCTGTTGACTCAGGGATCGAGACGTGGCTGCACGATCCATTACAGCCATGTTGATAAGATGCCTGTCATCTCAAATGCTAGTGATACGAGGCCGTTGGGATCCAGCACGGCGCTCCGTATTACCCTCTTTAACCCACCGATTCCATATTCTGCTAACAGTCACTGGATCTCGACCAACGCGAGCAGCAATGTCGCGATACGATAAACCGCAATCGCGATAGGCTACAATCCGACCTTTATCAAAGTAGGAAACGTGATGGTACGCATTTCTCCTCCTTGCATGTGGTATCACACGCCGGTGATCTGCTGTTTGTGTATGAGAAATCGGTTGGTAACTTTCCTCACGTCAGCCTGTTGTAGGTGTCGCCACCTGCGCCAACCTTGTGTGAATGCTCTGAAACGCTAATCATTTGCATATCACAGCATATTCTTCCTCTCGGTTAAATTTTGCGTCTGTAGCACGTCATCTTCATGGTGTAGCAATTTTAATGGCCAGTAGTGTAGAAGTGTCGGGGTCTCGACCTCTAAACCTTTAGATCCATTGTCCGGCGGTGTGAAGGTTAATAAAGTAAACACACGTGGTCTTCCGTCTGCCGCTTCTCCCTATCTTTCTCTCTCTCTGACACACACACACACACACACACACACACACACACACACACATGTTGTCTCCCTCCACCTTTCTGTTTGTCTGCTTTCAAACGTAGTTCGTAGCCCAGAAACCTGTAATTTTGGTTTCAGAAAAGTTAAACTAACTCGAGAGAAGAAACAAAATGCGTTTGTGAGCCGAAGAACACCAACGTTTTCGCTCTGCAACATTATCGGATTTTCGCCGAGTACACCTTTTTTAACTCCTTAGTCACTTTATAGACGTTGCAGGAACACAGTGCACGGAGCTCTCGTGGAGGTATCCCGGAGACCGCCAAATAAGGCGGACCTAATTGCCGGACGTGTGAGGCGAGCAGAGGCGGCGACCGAAGTTCGGCCCGGCAGAAGAGTTGGGTTCCCCGGCAGCGGGAGGGCTTGCTTTCAGCGGGAAACTTGTCGGGCCGGCCGGCGCAGGTCGCCAGGGCGCGCAACTTCGTTACGTCCGGCGGGCAGCAGCGGCGGCTCGGCGCGGAGCGGCGTCGGATTACCGGCGGGACGTGGCCGCTGTCGCCGCACAGTAGCCGGGGCCCTCCCCAAGCCCCAGGGAGGCCACAGCTCGCCTCCCGGCCTATCCTCCCAGCCCTAGCAGCGTCGGCGAGGACTGTTCTAATCTGATCGCCGTACACAGGGGTTCATGCTTTAGAAATGATTCTGACCGAAAAACTTCCTATGGACATTTTCTGTATTCCAAATGTTTTCCGTAACGCAACGCATTCAATATCACTTTTTTACTATTTTTATTGATAAATAGGAAACCGCATACTCCATTGAAAACGTATCCCAGTACAAGATTAAACTATTCAAGTTCTAAGGCCTCCGATGTTTTTCTAATTAACTATTCACCCGAAATCTATGAAACTGGCGTTACTTCTCGACGTAATCGCCCTGAAGATTCCATGATTCCATGGCAGCGGCGAAGGCTTCTTTAGGAGTCTGTTTTGACCACTGGAAAATCGCTGAGGCAATAGCAGCACTGCTGATGAATGTGCGTTCACGGAGAGTGTATTTCATTGTTGGAAAAAGCCAAAAGTCACTAGGAGCCAGGTCAGGTGAGTAGGGAGCGTGAGGAATCACTTCAAAGTTGTTATCACGAAGAAACTGTTGCGTAACGTTAGCTCGATGTGCGGGTGCGTTGTCTTGGTGAAACAGCACACGTGCAGCCCTTCCCGGGCGTTTTTGTTGCAGTGCACGAAGGAATTTGTTCTTCAAAACATTTTCGTAAGATACACCTGTTACCGTAGTCCCCTTTGGAACCCAATGGGTAAGGATTACGCCCTCGCTGTGCCAGAACATGGACACCATCATTTTTTCAGCACTGGCGGTTGCCCGAAAGTTTTTGGTTGGCGGTGAATCTGTGTGCTTCCATTTGGCTGACTGACGCTTTGTTTCTGGATCGAAAAATGGCATCCATGTCTCATCCATTGTCACAACCGACGAAAAGGAAGTCCCATTCATGCTGTCGTTGCACGTCAACATTACTTGGCAACATGCCACACGGGCAGCCATGTGGTTGTCCGTCAGCATTCGTGGCACCCACCTGGATGACACTTTTCGCATTTTCAGTTCTTCATGCAGGATTGTGTGCACAGAACCCACAGAAATGCCAACTCTGGAGGCGATCTGTTCAACAGTCATTCGACGATCCCCCAAAACAATTCTCTCCACTTTATCGATCATGTCGTCAGACCGGCTTGTGCTAGCCCGAGGTTGTTTCGGTTTGTTGTCACACGATGTTCTGTCGCACCAACGAACGCACTTTCGACACATCCATAACTCCATCACCACATGTCTCCTTCAACTGTCGATGAATTTCAATTGGTTTCACACCACGCAAATTCAGAAAACTAATGATTGCACGCTGTTTAACTAAGGAAAACGTAGCCGTTTTAAGTATTTAAAACAGTTCTCATTCTCGCCGATGGCGGTAAAATTCCTTCTGCCGTACGGTGCTGCCATCTCTGGGACGTATTGACAATGAACTCGGCCTCATTTTAAAACAATGCGCATGTTTCTATCTCTTTCCAGTCCGGAGAAAAAAAATCGGAGGCCTTAGAACTTGAATGCACCTTTTATAGGAACGTAGGCTTCCACGGCCGGTGTCATAGTGATTTAAATTCTTCTGGGTATTATGCTGCGTCATAGCTAAAAACTAACAACAATAATAAACTGAGCCGTGTATCGACTCGTGCACCTTCTGTTTAGAATGCAATGGTTTTCCCCTGACATGTTTGTTTTATATGTTGGCTCTCATTAAGTGGTTGCTTGGTTGTCTTTTACCTCTGCTATCCGGCCGCGGTGGTCTCGCGGTTCTAGGCGCGCAGTCCGGAACCGTGCGACTGCTACGGTCGCAGGTTCGAATCCTGCCTCGGGCATGGATGTGTGTGATGTCCTTAGGTTAGTTAGGTTTAAGTAGTTCTGAGCTCTGGGGGACTGATGACCACAGCAGTTGAGTCCCATAGTGCTCAGAGCCATTTGAACCATTTTGAACCTCTGCTATCGATATCTGCGTTTTTGCTTCCAGGAAACTGCTATGGAGGAAGTGAGATCTTTGACCGGTTGTAACCTCGTGTGGTGGCGCGGAAGTAGGGGGTTGCGCGCCGAGAGAGGGTGGTGGACACGGGAGGGCACTGTCGTCTCCAGCGCGAAGCGGGCGTGGTCGGTTGTACCGAGTCGCCACGTGATGTATGTCGGTTGTGTGTAACGAGCGGGTCGAGTTGACGGAAGAGCTCCCCGCATGTTGGTTGTATACAGAATCGCCCCACAAGTAGTTGCTGTTCATTCCGCGTTGGTGGGACGTTAACAAGCTTCTTTAAATCGTCCGTTTCAACACTGGAGTTTAAAAGGAGACACCTAACATGAAGGAGCGGTCACTACCCGTTGCAGAGAAGACGTGAACTCCGGTGACAGAGCGTGTTGTAGCGTGACCGTGGCGTGTTGGATACGCTGGCGACGCGAGCGCACTGGCATGTGTGGATCCTTGCCATCGGAGGTCGTGTACTGCCTGTTCGAGCATAATTGCAAGTTAAGTTCGTGGAAGGTTTAATCATTAAGTAATAATTATGTGTAACTAGCATCTCTCGTGCCTTGTGGCCTCCGGCGACCGGGTTTCCTGTCCCTGGCACCGGTGCAATTGAAGACAGTGATCTTTCCTCCTCCTCTTCTCCTTACTGTCCGATGGGAGGTGTAGTTTTGGCAGTTTAATTGTTTTGCTATTCTGTCGTGGGTTATTAATAAATACATGCTTCTTGTTGGTTGATCATGTGGTCGCTCATTCAGGACTGTGTGATGTAATGTTTCCTTGCACGAGGTTAGCTCTAATTCTGTCAGCAAGTTAAGCCATCTTATAACAAGTTTTCGCTGGCTATAAAGATAAGATACGAATGACAGCCGGACGTTGTGGCCGAGCGGTTCTAGCCGCTTCAGTCCGAACTACGCGACTGCTACGGTAGCAGGTTCGAATCCCGCCTCGGGCATCGATGTGTGTGATGTCCTTAGTTAGGTTTAAGTAGTTCTAAGTTCTAGGGGACAGATGGCCTCAGATGTTAAGTCTCATAGTGCTCAGAGCCATTTGAACCATTAGGACAAGATATGACGAGAGTGGGGCCCACCACTTTAAAATGCAATGTCAGTGAAGAAACAGTGGAGCCATAATCGGACAGTCAGCAGAGCTCAGTCACTTCGAACGTGAGCAAATCATTGGACGCCAGCTAAGTAAAAAATCCATCAAGTACATTTCAACACTTCTAAAGCTGAAAAAATCTACTGTTGGTGTTGTGATTATGAAATGCAATAACGAAGGAATTTTTTTTTTTTTTTTGTCCTCAGTTTACTGACTGGTTTGATGCGGCCCGCCACGAATTCCTCTCCTGTGCTAACCTCTTCATCTCAGAGTAGCACTTGCAACCTACGTTCTCAATTATTTGCTTGACATATTCCAATCTCTGTCTTACTCTGCAGTTTTTGCCCTCTACAGCTCCCTCTAGTACCATGGAAGTCATTCCCTCATGTCTTAGCAGATGTCCTATCATCCTGTCCCTTCTCCTTATCAGTGTTTTCCACATATTCCTTTCCTCTCCGATTCTGCATAGAACCTCCTCATTCCTTACCTTATCAGTCCGCCTAATTTTCAACATTCGTCTATAGCACCACATCTCAAATGCTTCGATTCTCTTCTGTTCCGGTTTTCCCACAGTCCATGTTTAGGAGAAATAAAATTTTCGGAAATCTGGATACACTGCTGTAGCGTATTTTTTTTTTTTTTTTTGTCATCAGTCTACTGACTGGTTTGATGCGGCCCGCCACGAATTCCTCCCCTGTGCTAACAAACGCAACACGATATACCTTATATTTCATAAAATTAAAAGAAAATATATATGGAACGATATATCTAGAACATACAATGCTGTACTCCAGACGTACATCCTCAGAAATTTCTCCCTCAAATTAAGGCCGGTATTTGATATTAGTATACTTCTCTTGCCCAGAAATGCCTTATTTGCCATAGCGAGTCTGCTTTTGATGTTCTCCTTGCTCCGTCCGTCATTGGTTATTTTACTGCCTAGGTAGTAGAATTCCTTAACTTCATTGACTTCGTGACCATCAGTCCTGATGTTAAGTTTCTCGCTGTTCTCATTTCTACTACTACTCAATTTCTTCATCTCTCTCCGATTTACTCTCAAACCATACTGTGTACTCATAGACTGTTCATTCCGTTCAGTAGATCATTTAATTCTTCTTCACTTTCACTCAGGATAGCAATGTCGTCAGCGAATCGTATCATTGATATCCTTTCACCTTGTATTTTAATTCCACTCCTGAACCTTTTTTTTATTTCCATCATTGCTTCCTCGTTGTACAGATTGAAGAGTAGGGGCGAAAGGCTACAGCCTTGTCTTACTCCCTTCTTAATACGAGCACTTCGTTCTTGATCGTCCACTCTTATTATGCCCTCTTGGTTGTTGTACATATTGTATATGACCCGTCTCTCCCTATAGCTTACCCCTACTTTTTTCAGAATCTTGAACAGCTTGCACCATTTTATATTGTCGAAAGCTTTTTACAGGTAGACAAATCCTATGAACGTGTCTTGATTTTTCTTTAGCCTTGCTTCCATTATTAGCCGTAACGTCAGAATTGCCTCTCTCGTGCCTTTACTTTTCCTAAATCCAAACTGATCGTTACGTAGCGCATTCTCAATTTTCTTTTCCATTCTTCTGTATATTATTCTTGTAAGCAGCTTCGATGCATGAGCTGTTAAGCTGATTGTGCGATAATTCTCGCATTTGTCAGGTCTTGCCGTCTTCGGAATTGTGTGGATGATGCTTTTCCGAAAGTCAGATGGTATGTCGCCAGACTCATATATTCTACACACCAACGTGAGTAGTCGTTTTGTTGCCACTTCCCCTGATGATTTTAGAAATTCTGATGGAATGTTATCTATCCCTCCTGCCTTATTTGACCGTAAGCCCTCCAAAGCTCTTTTAAATTCCGAATCTAATACTGGATCCCCAATCTCTTCTAAATCGACTCTTGTTTCTTCTTCTATCACATCAGACAAAACTTCACCCTCATAGAGGCTTTCAATGTATTCTTTCCACCTATCTGCTCTCTCCTCTGCATTTAACAGTGGAATTCCCGTTGCACTCTTAATGTTACCACCGTTGCTTTTAATGTCACCAAAGGTTGTTTTGACTTTCCTGTATGCTGAGTCCGTCCTTCCGACAAGCATATCTTTTTCGATGTCTTCACATTTTTCCTGCAGCCATTTCGTCTTAGCTTCCCTGCACTTCCTATTTATTTCATTCCTCAGCGACTTGTATTTCTGTATTCCTGATTTTCCCGCAACATGTTTGTGCTTCCTCCTTTCATCAATCAACTGAAGTATTTCTTCTGTTACCCATGGTTTCTTCGCAGCCACCTTCTTTGTACCTATGTTTTCCTTCCCAACTTCTGTGATGGCCCTTTTTAGAGACGTCCATTCGTCTTCAATTGTGTTGCCTACTGCGCTATTCCTTATTGCTGTATCTATAGCGTTAGAGAACTTCAAACGTATCTCGTCATTCCTTAGAACTTCCGTATCCCACTTCTTAGCTTATTGATTCTTCCTGACTAATGTCTTGAACTTCAGCCTACTCTTCATCACTACTATATTGTGATCTGTGTCTATATCTGCACCTGGGTACGCCTTACAATCCAGTATCTGATTTCGGAATCTCTGTCTGACCATGATGTAATCTAATTGAAATCTTACCGTATCTCCCGGCCTTTTCCAAGTATACCTCCTCCTCTTGTGATTCTTGAACAAGGTATTCGCTATTACTAGCTGAAACTTGTTACAGAACTCAATTAGTCTTTCTCCTCTTTCATTCCTTGTCCCAAGCCCATATTATCCTGTAACCTTTTCTTCTACTCCTTCTCCTACAACTGCATTCCAGTCGCCCATGACTATTAGATTTTCGTCCCCCTTTACATACTGCATTACCCTTTCAATATCCTCATACAGTTTCTCTATCTGTTCATCTTCAGCTTGCGACGTCGGCATGTATACCTGAACTATCGTTGTCGGTGTTGGTCTGCTGTCGATTCTGATTAGAACAACCCGGTCACTGAACTGTTCACAGTAACAGACCCTCTGCCCTACCTTCCTATTCATAACGAATCCTACACTTGTTATATGATTTTCTGCTGCTGTTGATATTACCCGATACGAAGGAATAACCGCAGCTAAATCAATACCCGGCAGACGATATGACAGTGGACGTTGAGTATTCCATAGGGTGGTTTTACACGGCAGCACCGAAGAAACTGGTATAGGCATGCGCTTTCAAATACAGAGATATGTAAACAGGCAGAATACGGCGTTACGGTCGGCAACGCATATGTAACACAACAAATGTGTCTGTGTGTGAATTCCTAAAGGACGAAACTGCTGAGGTCATCGGTCCCTAGACGTACACATTACTTAAACTAACGCTAAGAACAAACTCACACACACATGCCCGAGGGAGGACTAGATCCTCCGGCGGGAGGGGCCGCCCAGCAAGCGTGTGGCGCAGTTATTGCTGCTACAATGGCAGGTTACCAAGATTTAAGTGAGTGTGAACTTGGTAATACAGTTGCGCATGAGTGATGGGACACAGCATCTAGAGATAATGATAAACTCGAGATTTTCCCGTAATACCATTTCATGAGTGTACCGTTAATATCAGAAATCCGGTAAAACGTAAAATCTCCGACACTGCTGCGGCCTGTAAAAATCCGGCAAGAACGGGACCTCATGAATCCACGGACCCTGCATGTCAGCGGGGGACTGTTTAAGCTGGCGGAGGCTCTGTAATGGTGTGAGGCGTGTGCAGTTGGAGTGATCCTGTCTGGCCACCTGCACCCATTCATATCCTTTGTGCATTTCGACGGCAGGACAATGCGGCACCCACTCGTCTTGAATTGCTACAGAGTGGCCCCAGAAACTCTTTTTTGAGTTTAAATACTTCCGCTGGCCAGCAAACTCCCCAGACACGGACATTATTCAGCATATGTGGGATGCCTTGCAACGTGCTGTTCAGAAGAGATCTCCACCACCTCGTCCTATCGTGGATTTATAGACAGCCCTGCAGGATTCATGCTGCCATTACCCGCGGCATTACTTCAGACATTCGTTGAATCCATGCCACGTTGTGTTGTGGCACTACTGCGTGCTTGCGGGGGGCCTACACGATACTAGGCAGGTGTATCAACCTTCGGTGTAAAACATCGCATGATATCAGCGGAAGGAATGATGACTCGTGAGTTCCAAAGTGCCACAAGCACTCCAGGTAGCATAATAACAGTGCGTACTGAGTTAAAACAAAAGCAGTACCACGGTCAAGCCATCAATTTCTGTAGATAAAGCTGAGCGACGCTTGAGGTGGTGTAAATAGCGAAACCACTGGACTGTGAATAACTAAAAAACTAGTGACTTGGAGTGGTGAATCACGTTACAGTCTTTGGCAAGGATATATGATTGACAAATGTCTGGGGAACTTCACCCAATATCGTAAGTATTGTTAATAGTGAAGTACGGAGGAGGTGGTTTTACGTTTCGGTGTTGTTTTCCGTTATTAGGGTCTGGTCCCCTTATTGCGCTAAAGAAAACACTAAGTGCGAAAGGATATGAAGACATTTTACAGCACGTTGTACTACGTACAGTGCAGGAACAGCTTGGAGACGATGATTGTTTGTTTCAGAATTCAGTGTATCTTGCAAGCAAGCAGCCTCTATGAACCAATACTTTGTGGACAATAACATTCCTGAAAGGAATGGCTTACCGAGAGTCTCAACCTGAACATAATGGAACAGATATAGGATGAGCTAGAACGTGGGCTTCGCTACACGCACCAGCACCCAGTACGGCTACCTTCCCTTGTTTCCGCTTTTGTGGATGACGGGTCTACCATTCCGCCACGTACATACAGACACCCTCGCTGAAAGGGTTCTCAGAATTCAAATCGTCATAAGGGTGAACGGTGGACACACCTCATATTAATGTTACACGAAGAGCTGGACGGACACTTTTGATCGGATAGAGTAATAATTATTTGTAATATGAAGGTAGGACTTGATTATACTTCAGTACGTTCTACATCTACATCTTTAGTTTACAAACCGCCGTGAATGCATGGCAGAGGATGCGTTCCAAAGTACCAGTTATTAGGGTTTCTTCCTTTTTCAGTCACGTATGCACTGCGGGAATAATGATTGTTTGAATTATTCTAATCTTATCTTCACGATCGATACGTTGTGGCTTGTAGTATATCCCTAGACTAATCATTTAAAGCCAGTTCTTGAAACTTTGTTAATGGACTTTCTCGGGATAGTTTACGTCTGTCTTCAAGAGTCTGCCAATTCAGTTCCTTCAGTATTTCTCTGACACTCTCCCATGGATTATACAAACCTGTGACCATCCGAGCTGCCCTTCTCTGCATACGTTCAATATCGTTTGTTAGTCCTATCTGGTACGGGTCCCACACACTTAAGCAATATTTTAGAAAGGGTCGTACGAGTGATTTGCATGCAATCTATTTTGTAGACCGATAGCTTTTCCCCAGTTTTCTACCAATAAACCGAAGGGTACTACCTGCTTTACCCACGACAGAACCTTTGTGATCATTCCACTTCATATCCCTACAGTGTTACACCCTGGTATTTGTGTGAGTTGGCCGATTCCAACAGTAATTCGTCGATATTATGGTCATAGGATACCATCTTTTTTCGTTTTCTGAAATGCACAATTTTACATTTCTGAAATTTTAGAGCAAGCTGCCAATCTGCACACCATGTTGAAATCTTATCAAGATCTGACTATTTATGCAGCTTCTCTCAGATAGTACTTCATTATAGATATCTGCATCACTGTAAAAATAAAAAAAAACAACCTGATTTTACTATCAACGTGGTATGTCATTAATATGCAACATGAGGATCAAGCGTCCCAACACTTTTCTGGAGCACACCCAAAGTTACTTCTACATTTCACGCTGACTCTCCATCCAAGATAACATGCTGTGTCCTCCCTACCACAATGTCCTCTATGAAGTCCAAATTTCACTTGATGTCCCATATGATCGCACTTTTGGCAATAAGCGTAGTTGCGGTACTGAGTCAGATGATTTTCGGAAATCAAGAAATACTTCATCTCCCTGGATACCTTGATCCAATGTTTTCAGTATGTCATGTGAGGAAAGAGCGAGACGGATTTCACATGATCGATGTTTTCGAAAATCATGCTGCTTAGCATTGAGGAGGTCATTCTGTTCAAGATACCTCATTATGTTTGAGCTCACAATGTGTTGTAAGATAGTGCAATAAATCGACGTCAAGGATATTGAATGGTAATTTTGTGGATCATTTCTACTACTCTTCTTGTAGGATGATGTGACATGTGCCATTTTGCAAGCCAATGTTTTTTGTTCGAGAGATCTACGATTGATTATAATGAGAAGAAGGGTTACCTCAACCGCGAATTCATTAGAGAATCTGACAGGGATTCCGTCGGGGCCAGGAGCTTTGTTCAATTTTCACGATTTCACCTGTTTCTCAACACCACTGACATATATACTTATTTCATTCGTATTTTCAGAAACTGTTGCGTGGATCAAATTGGGACAATTCTCCAGGCTTTCCCCCTGTAAAGAAACATTTGAAATGTAGTTAAGCATTTCAGCTTTTGCTTTGCTACCCTCAGTTTCAATTCCTGTCTCTTTCGCGAGGGACTGGACACTAAAACTGGTGCCACTAACAACTTTTACTTATCACTAGAATTTTTTTGGGTTTTGTGAAACGTCAGTTAACGACATTCTTCTATGGTAGTCATTGAAGGCATCACGCATTGCTCTCTTGACTACCAAACTGTTTCATTCAGCATATCTCTATCTATAGTCCTACGCTCTGTTTTACACCTATTGTGGAGTAATCTCTGTTTTTTTAAAAGTTCCTTTACAGTGACTGTATACCACGGAGGTTCCTTCCCATTATGAACTGTTCCACTGAGTACACATCTATCCAGTGCATGCTCAACTATTCCTTTAAGCTTGAGCCAGAGTTCCTCTACATCCTCCAGACCTATGCCGAAAGTTTCAAGTTCCTCATTGAGATATGGCATTACTGATTTTTCATCCAGCTTACAGAACACATATATCTTTCTACTTGTTTTAGGTGTCCTTTGTACTTCGGGAATCATTGCAGCCACAACGGCATCATGGTCACTATACCAGTCTCGAGGGGAATATCCTCAAAGGTCTATTTGTTGCCATTAGAGCCAATATATTTCCATCATGAGTAGGGTTTCTAACTATCTGTTCTGGATAGGTTTCAGAGGACGCATTTAGTAAAGTTTCACAGGATGTCTTATCACGGCCACCACCAACAAAATTGTAATTGTTCCACTTAATTGTTGGATGATTAAAATATCCACCAATTATTGCAGTATCATTGGGGAACTGAGGCTTTCTTTAAAGCTTTCGGTTACATCAGGAGATGTTGGAAGACAGAAGGGCCCAATTTTCATTTTATGCTCTCTCCTGGTACTCTCTTGCCCAAACAATCTCACATGCAGCTTCAATTTATAACTCGGTGGATTTGAGTTTTTTGCCTACTGCTACAAATACACAACCTCCATTTGCTATTAGCCTATCCTTTCGGTATAAACTTAAATTTTCCCCCACAATCTCATTGTTATCAATTTTAGGCTTTCCGATGCCGTTTTGAGATACTGTTGATAGTGACGCTTATACTGTATGGATACTATTAATGAAGCGTTGATACTGTTGAGTGGAACCGTGCCATGCCTGAAAGACGTATGACGACTTTGGGACCATTTGTGTAATGTGAGGAGGAGGTTTAAAATACATTGCCCAACAGAAAGCGTTACATGTTCGGAAAACCGTAATTGTCTTCCATTGTGACGCAGAAGTTTGATATTTCGTTCAGATATGCCCAAAGGAATCCTCTGCAATGGTGGAAAAGCGTTGCGCCCTGCGACGTTACTAGGTGTCGTCACATACAAAAAAGGGCCAAAGTTCAGTTCATGCCAGGTGTCAGGCGGATAAACTGTGCCACACTGACACCAGATGTCACCAGAATTCTAGCCAACACCGTGGTGGACGTGTCACACTATGGGAAGGTCGTCACAGCCACTCTTACCCATATTTAATCCCTTATCTTGACGCCTGTGCGAAGGAGACGACGACCAGCATAGAAATAAAGCGGTTTTGTTATAAGACGCCGAGGAAAACGTTTCAGACACGATAAGTCTTTGGGGGTAGCATACGAATAAACTGCGCCAATGAAAGCACCAATTTCCTTGTGGCGTTCATTCCACACATTTCGGGGTAGAAGTGCGTCAATTCTTAGTGAAACGAGCAACAGTACGCCGTTCTTCACATATTTTGACATTGATCTCACTCCCTAGACGGTTCGTTCCTTCTACAACGACATTGTGGACCTGCAACCCCACTGATCGCGCCACTTTGGAGTGCAGCGCGCTCGCAGTTTTTGCTCTGGTGTACAGGGTGGGACCATTAGGGACGTCTTAAAACCAATCGACGAAATTTATATCTATATCGAAGCAGAAAAGGCTGTTAATGCTTGTTCAGCCCTGTTGCCTTATCAAGGGGGCGGAGGTCAAGAGGGGTGTGACACTGACACATGAATAAAACTGGAAAGGGTTTCTGTGAAAGCCAATAATTCAGCAACACCTGGTGCCAACCGCTAAGCTTTATTGAGCACAGAGCCAGCCATCGACTGATTCCTAGACGTTAGTGTGACAGACAGCCATTTTGACACACCTCAGCCATTACGTCGCTGAACTACCACCTGCTGGTCACATGCGAAATACACTCCTGGAAATTGAAATAAGAACACCGTGAATTCATTGTCCCAGGAAGGGGAAACTTTATTGACACATTCCTGGGGTCAGATACATCACATGATCACACTGACAGAACCACAGGCACATAGACACAGGCAATAGAGCATGCACAATGTCGGCACTAGTACAGTGTATATCCACCTTTCGCAGCAATGCAGGCTGCTATTCTCCCATGGAGACGATCGTAGAGATGCTGGATGTAGTCCTGTGGAACGGCTTGCCATGCCATTTCCACCTGGCGCCTTAGTTGCACCAGCGTTCGTGCTGGACGTGCAGACAGCGTGAGACGACGCTTCATCCAGTCCCAAACATGCTCAATGGGGGACAGATCCGGAGATCTTGCTGGCCAGGGTAGTTGACTTACACCTTCTAGAGCACGTTGGGTGGCACGGGATACATGCGGACGTGCATTGTCCTGTTGGAACAGCAAGTTCGCTTGCCGGTCTAGGAATGGTAGAACGATGGGTTCGATGACCGTTTGGATGTACCGTGCACTATTCAGTGTCCCCTCGACGATCACCAGAGGTGTACGGCCAGTGTAGGAGATCGCTCCCCCCACCATGATGCCGGGTGTTGGCCCTGTGTGCCTCGGTCGTATGCAGTCTTGATTGTGGCGCTCACCTGCACGGCGCCAAATACGCATACGAGCATCATTGGCACCAAGGCAGAAGCGACTCTCATCGCTGAAGACGACACGTCTCCATTCGTCCCTCCATTCACGCCTGTCGCGACACCACTGGAGGCGGGCTGCACGATGTTGGGGCGTGAGCGGAAGACGGCCTAACGGTGTGCGGGACCGTAGCCCAGCTTCATGGAGACGGTTGCGAATGGTCCTTGCCGATACCCCAGGAGCAACAGTGTCCCTAATTTGCTGGGAAGTGGCGGTGCGGTCCCCTACGCCACTGTGTAGGATTCTATGGTCTTGGCGTGCATCCGTGCGTCGCTGCGGTCCGGTCCCAGGTCGACGGGCACGTGTACCTTGTGCCGACCACTGGCGACAACATCGATGTACTGTGGAGACCTCACGCCCCACGTGATGAGCAATTCGGCGGTACGTCCACCCGACCTCCCGCATGCCCACTATACGCCCTCGCTCAAAGTCCGTCAACTGCACATACGGTTCACGTCCACGCTGTCGCGGCATGCTACCAGTGTTAAAGACTGCGATGGAGCTCCGTATGCCACGGCAAACTGGCTGACACTGACGGCGGCGGTGCACAAATGCTGCGCAGCTAGCGCCATTCGACGGCCAACACCGCGGTTCCTGGTGTGTCCGCTGTACCGTGCGTGTGATCATTGCTTGTACAGCCCTCTCGCAGTGTCCGGAGCAAGTATGGTGGGTCTGACACACCGGTGTCAATGTGTTCTTTTTTCCATTTCCAGGAGTGTATAAGGGCTATGGAAAGGGATTCCTTTCATCCAGGTACCTAGGAATCAATGAATGGCTGTCTCTGTACAGGTACACTTTAAAGTGCATATCAAAGGAGCTTGTGTGTCACTTATATTGTTGCCGCAATGGGGGATTCTTAGCGGGACCTTTTTCATGAGTGTTGCAATCGCACCAGCACCTACCCCCTCCCCCGCCGGACCCATGATCACGCCAAGGGGTGAGAAAGCATCACCCCTTGCTGCTTCGGATCACGTATAAATTTCATCGAATGGTTTTAACCCGTCCCTAATGGTCCCACCATGCACACCAGAGCCAAAACTGCGGGCGCGCTACACTCCAGAGTGGTGCGACCAATGGGTTTTCAGGCCCGTAATATCCTTGAAGACCGGGTGAATCGTCTAGGTGGTGTGAGCAATGTGAGAAGTTGTGAAGAGCGGCGTACTGTCGTTACTCATTTCACTGAGAACTGACATTTCCGCCCCCGAAATGTATGGGAATCAAAGCCCCATGGAAACAGTGGCTTTCACTGGCACAGTATACTCGTTGAATGTTCCAAATGGGTGCGATCACATTCAGTGGGATGTCTTAGAAAAGGGTTGCATCGTCCATAGTTTATCAGCAATGCCACAGGTTGTCACGAACGCCATCCGGTTGCTCACTGCAGTGGGAGATGTCATTTACGACCGCGAAATATGAGAGAATCAACCGCCCACGGAAAAGAGTGGTTTCATTGACACCCTTCATGACACTCCCTGAGGGATTTTCGTTTCGACCTGAGCGGCAGTGTGTCTGGAATATTTTTTCACAGTCACTCGTAAGAAAACCCCATACTTTCGACGCTGGGCGTCGCGCTTGTGATCTCTATCACACAGGCGTCATGAGAAGGGATGAAAAGTGGGAAAGTGGCAATCCAGCGCCCTTCCCATCATTTGACACGACCAGGGTGGCGTCGGCTCAAATTTTAGTGAAATTTGGTCTGCACCGTTACAGGTTTTTACTCATTTTTGAATGAAACTTCCAACCTCTGCGTCGCAATGGGAGACAGTTACGTGGTTTCGAAAATGTGACCCTTTAATAAGTGGTACTCGGTGTAATCTTGCCTAGTGCGCCCCCTGTTGGAGGCTGGCCTTAACTCAGTAGTACTTGTGTACTAGGCAGTTCTGCTCTCTTCTGTGTATCGCTGTGTTCCGTGTCTTCCACAGGACAGATCATCTTTCTTTTACAATATTCACCCAACGAAGTGACACATCTTTGCAATGATGAACGAATTGACTGTGGCCTTGATTGTGGAAATCAGCATTTTGCTGTTGAGGGAACGGCCTGAAAGGTCGCTACTTGTTTGCTTTCATAATCTGACCTTTCACATAAACTTAGTGTCCACACTAAATTTAATATTCAAAGATTCACATTACTGTTAGTTAATTCTGAATATAATTCTTCCTTCTTTCCAGTAACATTCTTCCCATCTGGTATGGGATCATATTTTGCAGTATTTGGCAAATTTTTTGCCATGATTTAACTTTTTAGGCAGTCAAGGTAACCTACTGGAGATATCGACGCTGACTGGCTGAACACTCAGAACGCCACATTTTTACCTGTCTGCTCGCTACTGATATAGACGTATTTAACGTTCCCAGTACCTATTACGTGACAATTATTTCCAGGTAAGAGTAAAACAAGTCTCGCGGTATGTATTCATGTACTTCGTTGGCTGATTGTACGTAATTTATTATCAATAAAAGAACCAAGTCGAAGCTCTGTTAATGATTGGCGCGTTATATTTTCGCGAGAATTTTTGAAGCCCAAACGTTGATTGATAGGGGCCTAACTGAATATCACGAGTACGGCTTACGTAATTTATAAGGGCCATAAAGAGCAAACCCATGTTATTTCGTTATCGACTGTAGAGGTATGATATTTGTATTTCCGATAAATGAAGAAAGACGCAAACGGTGGGCAGTTAAAATATTCCCGGATGACTAGGATCATTAAGGCGGTTTGTGGGAACCGACAAATTCTATCTCTCTGTTTGAAGGGACTTGTACGTGAATAACTGTCAAAAAATCTATTTATTGTTTTAAGAGATTCTCTGTAGTTTTCTGAACGAGAAAAAGTTTATTCCAGGGAAAAGGTCCACAGAAAGTACCAAAATTACAGGAATTTAAAAGTGACTGTATGCACCACGACGTCCCCTTGGCACACAGTCAGCTCTGTTAAAAATAAAGTTTTGCTCTCATTTTTTTTCGATTTTATGACTTTTAAGTCCATTAAGTTGGCTAACCTGCGAAAGTCTTACAGTTGCTTATCTTTTGTTTATACAGAGAGTTTACTCATCGCTTGCTGTTGGTTTGGCGCGAATATTTTGTTTACAGCAAAGTAATTGTGTGTTTGAGTTTCTTATTGTGTGCGTCAGTTTCTCATGCCACTTGAAAGCAATGGGAAGAATTAAGAAGCCCTATGTTGAACGACGTAAATATTGAAATACAACGAGATGCAGCACTTGAATCAGCTTCAACTACTCCAAGTGCTTCGAAGCTAAAACTGAAACCTTGGGACAATGGGCTTGACAATATTAATGCTGATAATACAGAGATGCCAACTATTGATTCAGGTTGTCTTATTGTTGAAGTCTCTCCACTCTCTGAACTAATAAATAAAGCTTAGCAGTGTAAGGAATGTGGCAATAGTTGTGCGCAGGTAGGTGAGGAGATACGTGCTAGAAGAGGCTGTGCATCAAAATTAAGAATTGTTGGTAATTTTTCTGATTTAAGCGAACGTGATTATACTTGTGGCGTAACTAAACGGAGAGTGTGTAAAACAAATATTAAATTTGCTTATGCTATGAGGTGGACAGGCAAAGGGAACAGAAGTGCACAAATTTTTTGTGCTCTTATGGACTTACTTCCGTCTACAAGGTTTGACAGGTACAATAAAATTATTCTACAGTGTTTAGAAGAAGTTGAAAATGATAGTATGAAAAATGCTGTTCAGGAAAGTGTAAACATGAATGACAGCAACACATGTATGTCTGCAGCCCTCGATGCATCCTGGCAATAAAGAGGCCATAGTTCCCTAAATGGTGAAGTGACAGCTACCACCTTGGACAATGGGAATGTCACTGATGCGGAATGTGTTACCAAGTGCTGTCACCGCTATACTAGTGGAACTGAGAAGCATAAAAGTTTGGTTAATTTTAGTCGTTATAGTGGAGGGATGGAATCTGAAGGTGTTGTGAAGATATTTCATGGGTCAGTGGAGGAATATGGTGTGATGTATACATATTACCTAGGAGATGGAGACTGAAAAGGATACCAAAAATCTGTGAATCTAAACATTTAGCTGACACAAAAGTTGAAAAAATGGAATGTGTTGGACGTTTCCAGAAAAGGTTAGGTACTGGATTGAGGAACTTGAAGATGAATTTGAAGGGAAAGAAATTATCTGATGATAAGTGTATTAGTGAACGTGGTCGGCTTGCAGACGAAGAAATAGACAGGTAGCAGTATTATTATGGACAAGCCGTAAGATAAAATAAAAATGACTTTAAGGGAGAGAAAGGTAGTATAGGCTACCTTCTTTCATAAATCCTCCACAGATGACAAACCATGTCATGCATTCTGCCCACCTGCCAGTGATTCATGGTGTGGCTACCAGAGGGCTGTTACTCAAGGTGTGATTACAACCATAAACACTCTTGGTCATTTCCTATAACGGAAGCTGTAGAACCTATATATAGGGAGCTTAGGGCACAACATTATTAGAGAAGTGCTTATATGTTAGGACTCAAAATCCAAATGAATGTTTCAACAATTGTATATGGAAACGGATGCCAGAAACTGTTCTAGTAGGACTAAGTACCTTGAAAATGGATGTGTTAGTAGCTGATCTATATCATGACGGTGCAGTTTCGAGGCTTAATGTTATGGAACTAATGGGAGTACCTGGTGAACTACATATGCATAGAGCTCTAATAGCCACTGACCGAAGGAGACTCTCCGAACTAGAAAAATCAGTGCTGGAAGCCACCATGTCCATCCATTTTTATTTCTTTTTTTTCGGGGGGGGGGGGGGGATAGAACGAAAATATATCGATAGCTATAATCAGAATAAGCACTGTGATAAGTTCATATGGATGTTTGACATATGAGGGAGGTGTTACAAGCATCTAAATCTGTGTCGGGATAGATAATGTGGAATGGTGAAAGACGTAATAGTGGGTGACCGAAGGTGGCATGGAGAGTGTGCTAACGCTCTTGGAGCGAGAACCCACCGCTTGGCGAGACAGACCAAGAGGCTGCACAGATATGGAGAGTGTGCAGAGTACCCCTGTAATTGTCGAAATTCAGAGGATGGATAACCGTTAGCTTTCAGATTAAGTTTGTTTAAGATATATGTGATAACGGTGAACAATGTTGTTAGAAATGGAACTGCGCACTGAAGACATCGCCCTCCATCTGACCAAGTAAGTGCGACTTTGGCTTGTGACGTTTAGTTTCATAGTGTAAGTGCTTGTTTTTCGTTGATGACCTAATGGTCAAGACACAGAGTACCCGGTGGTATGTTCCCTTTCGAGTAATCAGCGCGTCTGATTGCCATGCAGAGGAGCTTGGATCAACTCTCAGCACTCTCACGGACTTTTCCCTGTTGTGGGAGAACTGGAACGAGTTGCGCTCATCCGTGACTTCAGCGAGTAGACCCGCTCCCCCGCACACCGTGTTCTATGATTCCATTGGCGGAGGACGATCGGGCGGTCGGTCGGTGCCGACGTGTCTTCCCAACGGTCTGTGGACGGAATTTACTTGAGGAAATGGAGGAGGGGTGTTTACAGTGTGCCCTGTGAAAGCGTAATATTACAACATGCTGTAAAGCTGCACAGAGAAATCTTCACTGGTAAGTGTAGTGTTCAAGTTACGAGGGGTATTCGGAGACTAAGCTCCGATTAGGCGCGAAATGGAAACCACTGTGAAAATTCGTTTGAACTCTGCACAGATGTGTTGGGCAGTGTCTTTAGTGTGCTTCATGTCGCTCTCTTCAGAGCGCAAAGTGATAACACAAACATGCCTAAAACAACAGTGTCTCCCGCCATGTATGTGGATGGTGAGAGATTTTGCCTCAAGGTATGCAGCCCACATATAAATGCCATGCGTTTCTTTCTTCAAGATGATTTTCAGCCACATTCTGCCGGGCAATGAAGACGCTCCTGCAGCGTTTTCGGTGGGAAGGTTTTGATCACCCACAATACAGCCCTTAATTTGCTCCCTCTGCTGTTCATGAATCACTGGCTACGAAGACAACGACTTTGATACAAAGAACGAAAGGCAGACCAGTGTAGAGAATTGGCGAAAAGCAAAGGCGGCTGCTTTCTGTGACGAGGGTACTGGAAGGTTTGTACAACGCCACGATAGATATCTAAGTCCGAGCAGCGACTATTTAGAGAGCAAGCTGTTTAACTATTGGGAATAAATTTCTTTCTATTTTCACTATGGTTTTCATTTCGCTGCCTTATTTTCTGAACAGACCACTCAATATAGTACCAGAGAAAATTTATTTGTAGTGTGTTACTCCCTTCTTGTACAGATTAAATTTGCTTGGATTCCATCTTTTAGGGTTGAACCCGCAGGAAGGCGAGTCCCGATGTTATGGTTTTCCTCGTTAGCTCTTCGCGCTGTCTAGCCTGACACAGACTATGTTGGAGTGGTAACACCTTTTTTAAAGCAGGAATGTTACATCCCAACAATTCTGCCTAATAAATTAAGCCATATCTGATACTGTTGTTGTTAGTACACATAGGAGTCCACATCCCAGGCCAAAATTCTTTTTAGCAATTCGACGTAATGCAACTGTGTCAAGCAGAGATCGGGTAATAGTTTTCCCGTAAGAAGGTAAGCAGGTAGTTTTTCACAATGCTAGAATGCCGACCAACAGTTTTTAAAATTAAGGTGAATCACTATAAATTAAGTTCCTTCCCGAACCTGATTCAAACATCAACACGACAGACAGTTCAGTTATCACAATTAAGCTTTCGGATTAAGTCCAGCTTCACCTTATATAACACGTCTCTGTCATTGTGTATATGTCTGCTAGGTAATGGTTTCTTCACCCGAGAAAAGAGGAAGAATTTACCGAGTTCCATTTGAGGAGAACACGTGGAAAGGGGGGAAGCAACATTTGACAATTGAAAGAAGCAGTATATGTGGCTATGTTTATTATCCTACGCAGCATAGGTAGCAAAAGCTCAGCATCACTACGCACATGTTCTGAGGCATCAAGGGATCACCAGTGTAGTATTGGAGAGCAGCGTGGAGGGTAAAAATCATAGAGGGAGACCAAGAGATGAATACACTAAGCAGATTAAGAAGGATGTAGGTTGCAGTAGGTACTGGGAGACGAAGAAGCTTGCACGGGATAGAGTAGCATGGAGAGCTGCATCAAACCAGTCTCAGGACTGAAGGCCACAACAACAACAACAAACATTAACACTGTACACTGTTCAAGTAATTCTATAAAATGCGTTTCCTGAAAATTTTGTTTTCTGTTATTGCTGATTTTCGTCGAAACTGTTCTGTTTTCCATTTGAACACCCAAAGACAGAAAGCCGTGACACAGTCGAACAATGTGTGGCATGGCACAGTCCGAAGTGTTCAAGTTGTGGGGCTGCAGTTTCAGCTGTCGTCGTTTCCTCTGAAGCGATAGCGAGAGAACTGGCTTGGTCCTTATTGGACCGATTTTAATGCCAGAGAAAGGGGGGTTATCAGATTGATGCGGAACTTGATAATGAAAAATATATACTTCTCATACGAATCAGCAGGTGACCATGTTGTTGGCTCCTAATAAATTAGATGTTTTTGCAAAACCGACATTACATATGTATAAAAAAGACAGCGGTGGGAAGGCACAGCAAAACGCTCAAGTAATGCCACCTAACCGTTTGTTCCTTTGAATGCAATTGTTTTATTGCTGCCTAGTTTACGAAAGAGCGAACGGCCTTGGCGCAGTGGTAACATGGTTCCGGTCAGATAACCGAAGTTAAGAGCTGCTGGGCTTGGTTTGCAGGGGGGGGGGGGGGGGGGGCACTCAGCTACTTGATTAGGAAGTAGCGGCTCCGGTCACGAACACTGACAACGGCCGGTAGAGCGATGTGCTGACTACATGGCCCACCATATCCGCATCTGTGGGTGAGTTTGATACGGCGGTCGGTCGGCACCGTTGGACCTGTTCGGACGGAGTTTAGTTTAGTTTTATTTTAGGAAAGGATTGAAAAACGCAGGTCAGGTACTACATTTCGTCTCGACATAAGTTATTTAGGAATTAAGATGAATTTTTAAATGTTGCTATGGATACCAATAAAGAATAGTGACTAAGCATGGGCGAATAAGCACTTACGCTGAATCGTTGAATCAATTTTCAGAAAAAGTATCGACACGCGAGTAGTGAATGGGACTTATCTTTGCCTAAGGCTTGTGCATAAGGAAATACTGGTTAAGGGAACTGGTAACCGCAGATCATATTACTTCATGAAGAATCGGACGTGGTGGTAAAAGCTTGTTTGCCTCAGCGATCAGCGGAACTCGAGCGTGGTGAATCGGGAACCATTTCGATTTAATTTCAACGATCACATCTAAACAGACTTGCCATTAAGGAACACCAACACGAAATCGCGTCCGCGGAACAATATACACAGCCGACTAAACGTATTTGTTTCACATTCGGCATCATTTCTGCATTCAGAAAACCAGATATCATACAGGACGCTAAACACTTTTTCAAATGAAGGCATTAGTATGTTAGTATAATAACCTACATTTTCCCACGCTTACTGTAATATAGGCGTGTACTCCGGTGCAGAAAGTTAATTATGAGATTGTATTGGGTAAGTACCTACATATCAAAAGGTTACCAATATTTGGTTTTCTTCGGTGTGTTCTTGATCTTATAATATTAAGAATATTTGGTTTTCGATGCGTTTTTTTATGTTATTATACAAATATTATCATATAGATTATATTCTAAGGACATTTTCGTGTGGTTTTGAATGTCGTTCGAGGTCACGCCTTTCGCTTGTGAGAAATGTTGAGGACGAATACGTATTAGTGGATAAGTTACGTCTGTGACAGTTGAAAGGATTAGTGGTATCAGTGTGCTCCTGAGGAGAACTATGTGCTTCTGCACAGTTATCGCCCCACTTTCAAGTACATAAGATATTAACTAGGATGACAGATGGTTTATTGCAAAAGCTTTGCCTTTCTTGGGGACGCCAAAAAACGGCGAAAGAATCGTTAGTGGACGGCTCCCAAGACAGATTTCTGTTAAAAAGATGTTGCGAGAGGTCCCTTTACGAATATGTTTGCATCTGTCTACATCTACATGCATACTCTGCAATCCACCATACGGTGAGTGGCGGAGGGTACCTCGTATCACAACCAGCATCTTCTCTCCCAGTTCCACTTGCAAACAAAACTCCCTTTATGCCTCGTCGGCAGCAGTAAAATTGTACTGCAGTCAGCCTCAGATGCTGGTTCTCTGAATTTCCTCAGTAGCGATTCACGAAAAGAACGAATCCTTTCCTCTTGAGACTCCCACCCGAGTTCCTGAAGCATTTCCGTAACACTCGCGTGACGATCAAACCTACCAGTAACAAATCTAGCACCCCGCCTCTGAATTGCTTCTATGTCCTCCCCCAATCCGACCTGATAGGGATCCCAAACGCTCTAGCAGTACTGAAGAATAGGTCGTATTAGTGTTTTATAAGCGCTCTCCTTTACAGGTTAACCACATCTTCCAAAAATTCTACCAATGAACCGAAGGCGACTATCTGCCTTCCCCACAACTGCCATTACATGCTTGCCCCACTTCATATCGCTCTGCGATGTTACGCCCAAATATTTAATAGACGACGACACCTTCCCTTACACCACAGCATCATCAGCAAACAGCCGCACATTGCTACCTACCATATCCAAAAGATCATTTATGTAAATAGAAAACAACAGCGGACCTACCACACTTCCCTGGGGCACTCCAGATGATACCCTCCCCTCCGATGAACACTCGCCATCGTGGACAACGTACTGGGTTCTATCACTTAAAAGTCTTCTAGCCACTCACATATTTGGGAAACAATCCCATATGCAGTGGGGTACCGAGTCAAACGCTTTCCGGAAGTCAAGGAATACGGCATCCGTCTGATAGCCTTCATCCAAGGTTCGCAAATATCATGTGAAAAAGGGGCGAGTTCCGTTTCGCAGGAGCGATGCTTTCTAAAGCCTGCTGATGCATGGACAGCAAGTTCCCTGTCTCAAGGAAATTCATTATATTCGAACTGAGAATATGTTCGAGAATCCTGCAACAAACCGGTGTTAAGTATATTGGTCTATAATTTTGAGGATCCGTCTTTCTACCATTCTTATATACAGGCGTCACCTGTGCTTTTTTCCAGTCCCTCGGGACTTTACGTTGGCCAAGAGATTCGCGATAAATGCAAGCTAACTAAGGAGCCAATGCAGTAGAGTACTCTCTCTAAAACCGAATCGAAATCCTATCAGGACCTGGCGACTTATTTATTTTCAACCCATTCAGCTGCTTCACAACCCCAGGGATGTCACTATGTCCTCCATACGGGAATCTGTACGAGACTCAAACGTCGGTATGTTTATACGATCCTCCTGCGTGAAAGATTTCTCAAATGCTAAATTTAAAATTTCAGCTTTCATTTTGCTGTCCTCCGTTGCCAGGCCAGACTGAGCAGTGAGTGACTGGATGGAAGCCTTCAACCCGCTTACCGCTTTTACGTAAGACCAGAATTTCCTTGGGTTTTGCGGAGGTATGACGGTGGTAGTGGTTGTATGCTTCGCGCATCGCTCTTTTTACAGAAGCACGAACCTCTACTAACTTTTGCCTGTCCTCATTCTCTCGACCTTTCTTGTACCGCAAGTGCAACTGTGTTTGCTTCCTGAGCATTCTCCGAATTGCGCTTTTAAACCACGGTGGGTCTTTTCCGTCTGTAACCCAGACACGTTGTCAAGATTCTTTGAACATACACAAGACTTACAGCAGATAAGACAGGGGTCAAATTGAGATTCATTGGAAGAATCCTCAGGAAATATAGTTCACTCACAAAGGAGATAGCCTACAAAACTTTCGTTCGACCAGTGCTTGAATAATATTCTTCAGTGTGGGATCCAAAGCAGAAAGGATTTCTAGTGCAAATGGAGAAGTTCCACAAACGAGCAGCACGTTTAGTTTCAGGTTCATTTAGCAAGCGCGAGAGGATGGCGAAGATTCTCATCCAATTTCAGTATCAGACGTTGCAAGAGAGGCGTTCAGGGTCATGGTGTGCTTTACTGTTAAAAGTTCCGAAAACTTGCGTTCAAACAAGAGTCAGACAATATATTGCTTCCTCCTACGAAAATATCGCCAAAATACTATGAAGGCAGAATTAGAGACGTTAGATCTCACATGGAGACTCACAAGCAATCTTTCTTTCCGCTAACCATTCCAGACTGGAATACGAAAAGGGGGAAGTGATTCTAGTAGTTAAAGGACCATCCGGCACACGGCAAGGTAGTATGGGAAGTGTAGAATTATACAAATGTACTTGCAGAATATGTAGGGGAGGAGTAATCCATATATATCGGGAGTATTCATCAGGGAACCATCAAAAGCTGTTGCAAAGTGAATTTAATCACAGAGTACCAGGTTTGCCCAAAATCCAAGGCACGTGCATCCCGGCGCACGAGAAAAGAGCATCGTGTGGACGCCCCGTACGAAATGGAGTTTGACGCGTGCGGAAGGCGGCGGCTGGCCGCCGGCATCCCGGCTGACGGGCGGAAGCCCGTAAGCTCCTTAGGCCCACGAGGAAGAAGATAAAGTCACGGGTGCAAATGCGGTCATTGGCGGCTTCCTGTCGTTCCTAGCCGGCCCGCTACCTCAAAAGCTGCACGCGGCGACAGTGACTGCTCGGCCGGACCTTGCTACAGCTGTCGTACCAGACGAGTATGCCAGTGTCGCGGGAAAATTATAAAGATTGATTTACACAGGCAACGGAATCTTTGCACATGCATCCCCCCACGATCGTCTCCGGAGGCCAGAAAATGCTTTTACTTGTGCGATCAGAATTTCTACACTCCTGGAAATTGAAATAAGAACACCGTGAATTCATTGTCCCAGGAAGGGGAAACTTTATTGACACATTCCTGGGGTCAGATGCATCACATGATCACACTGACAGAACCACAGGTACATAGACACAGGCAACAGAGCATGCACAATGTCGGCGCTAGTACAGTGTATATCCACCTTTCGCAGCAATGCAGGCTGCTATTCTCCCATGGAGACGATCGTAGAGATGCTGGATGTAGTCCTGTGGAACGGCTTGCCATGCCATTTCCACCTGGCGCCTTAGTTGCACCAGCGTTCGTGCTGGACGTGCAGACAGCGTGAGACGACGCTTCATCCAGTCCCAAACATGCTCAATGGGGGACAGATCCGGAGATCTTGCTGGCCAGGGTAGTTGACTTACACCTTCTAGAGCACGTTGGGTGGCACGGGATACATGCGGACGTGCATTGTCCTGTTGGAACAGCAAGTTCGCTTGCCGGTCTAGGAATGGTAGAACGATGGGTTCGATGACCGTTTGGATGTACCGTGCACTATTCAGTGTCCCCTCGACGAACACCAGAGGTGTACGGCCAGTGTAGGAGATCGCTCCCCACACCATGATGCCGGGTGTTGGCCCTGTGTGCCTCGATCGTATGCAGTCGTGATTGTGGCGCTCCCTGCACGGCGCCAAACACGCATACGACCATCATTGGCACCAAGGCAGAAGCGACTCTCATCGCTGAAGACGACACGTCTCCATTCGTCCCTCCATTCACGCCTGTCGCGATACCACTGGAGGCCGGCTGCACGATGTTGGGGCGTGAGCGGAAGACGGCCTAACGGTGTGCGGGACCGTAGCCCAGCTTCATGGAGACGGTTGCGAATGGTCCTCGCCGATACCCCAGGAGCAACAGTGTCCCTAATTTGCTGGGAAGTGGCAGTACAGTTCCCTACGGCACTGCGTAGGATCCTACGGTCTTGGCGTGCATCCGTGCGTCGCTGCGGTCCGGTCCCAGGTCGACGGGCACGTGCACCTTCCGCCGACCACTGGCGATAACATCGATGTACTGTGGAGACCTCACGCCCCACGTGTTGAGCAATTCGGCGGTACGTCCACCAGGCCTCCCGCATGCCCACTATACGCCCTCGCTCAAAGTCCGTCAATTGCACATACGGTTCACGTCCACGCTGTCGCGGCATGCTACCAGTGTTAAAGACTGCGATGGAGCTCCGTATGCCACGGCAAACTGGCTGACACTGACGGCGGCGGTGCACAAATTCTGTGCAGCTAGCGCCATTCGACTGCCAACACCGCGGTTCCTGGTGTGTCCGCTGTGCCGTGCGTGTGATCATTGCTTGTACAGCCCTCTCGCAGTGTCCGGAGCAAGTATGGTGGGTCTGACACACCGGTGTCAATGTGTTCTTTTTTCCATTTCCAGGAGTGTAGTAGCCATTGTTTACAATATGGCGCCTACTGAAATAATTCGTCTGATAGTAAATTATTCAGGTTATAGCTTAAGAAGCTAGAGAAAAACTAACGAAAACGGAACAGGGCTCACAAAGACTGTGTAAACAGAGAGCTTCATCACAGTGCAAGACGTACGTCTATTTGAGCACATCTTTCATTAGAGTATATCCTATCAAACAGGTACATCTTCATCATATTCCACTCGGATCAATGCCTGTAGGAAGTGATCTGTAGGGTATGTGTTTTATTTTATCCTAACTTTTCCATTACGATCAGCAGTCCTATTTCGTGAACACTCCCTGTCGTGCATGAAATCCATTATGCTGGTTTCACTGTAGTCGAATATTCCACTGTCTGCGAACTTAGAAACGGAGGGCTGGAGCGTTGGAATGCACAGGACAACAGCAGGGCAGAGGATCAAAGAACAAGGAGAGTAGCCTAATGGTGGCAGACGACCCCTGCTCGTACGTGACTTGGAGGTCGTCATGGAACAATCTTTCACACAGAATTCTTGTGCAATTGTTTCCATTTGTTGCCCGAAGACGCTTCGATCTCTTTCTAGAAAATCTGTCAGCGAAAACGGGAGAGCGAGGGATGCACAGGGCGTGCTTGTGACCGAAGCCGATTGGATCGTTGTGTTGTGATTGGTAGCTAGGCCTGTGACTGGACGGAATGTGCTCCAAAAAGTGCGCCCTCTCGGAGGTGTTGAGAAACCACTGGAGGGCTGTTGAAGATGGGACGGGCTGCAGTCTTGATGCATTGGGGATGCTGTTGGCCGGTGGGGACCCCCTATGCCACTATACCACGGGGCAGTGCCTGTGAGATGCAATGCAACTGCTTGCTAGCGTACTGTTACTCAGAGCGCGATGAAAGCTTGTTGGTAGTCACAGATCTGTGTACCAAACTCTCCCCGAATTGATGCCATCTTTGCCACGTGTGTCGTAAGCTAAGTACAAGGGTTTTAACTTTAATAGTGGCAACTATTTATTTACAGCACATACAAAATGGATACGTGTTTCAAAGTTTTACTGACCTTCAAATTGGTCACCAGCATAGTGTATAACCCGCTGTCAGCGATGTGGAAGTGATAGGATACTCTTAGCAGTGCCACTTGTGTTGTCAGTTAGAGACGGGCTGTCTATTGCCCGACGAATTTGTAGAAGTTCTGAAGCGAATACCTTGAAGTTTAGAAATAGAGTTGAAGTCACGAGGGCTTAAGTCAGGGAAGTGCAGTAGGTGGTATAGCACTTAGCAGCCCTATCAGTCAAACAAATCAGTAACAACTTCCATCGTAAGTGCTTCAGCATTGTTCTGCAAAATGATGGTCATGTCCTGCATAAAGTGTCATCAGGTCTGTCTCCATACAGTTCATCTTTGGAACACAACCTACGACCAGCTTGGAGACAGAAGTTATGACACTTTTTGCAGGACATGGCCATCATTTTGCAGAACAATTCTGAAGCACTTACAGTGCAAGCTGTTAATGATTTGTTTTTTGACTGATGGGGCTGCTAAGGGCTATACCACGTACTGCACTCCCCTGACTCAAGCCCTCGTGACTTCAACTCGATTTCTAAACTGAAGGAAACACTCGGCATTCGCTCCAGAACTGCTACAAATTCATCGGGCAATAGACCGCCTGTCTCGAACTGAGAACGCAACGGGCACTGCTACGATTATGCTACGACTTCCACATCGCTGACAGCGGGTTATACACTATGCTGGTGACCACTTTGAAGGTCAGTAAAACTTTGAAACACGTAATCATTTTGTACGAGCTGTAAATAAATAGTGACACTATTAATGTACCAACCCTCATAGTTCCCCCTCCCCGTTTTAGGTTGAATAGTGCTCGTTGTCTCGTTCCAGTTGCTGTAATTGGCATCAATTTTTCTCTCATCCTGCTCTTGTCCCGTATAAATCGGTAAACTATGTTTTAAGTTTACCAGCATCCCGCATGTCTGCAAATGAGTAGTAGCAAATTTATCTCTTTTCTTTGCTCTCAGCAACGCTGAGCTCTTTTGCAGCATGTTCGATCACGCACAAGACTGTATTGTTCCCATAGAGGCACACCCCATGCTGATCACTTTGTCTGCTAAGTTATATTCAGATCTCCATTGCGTAAGAGACAGAAACATTTAAGAACATTGTTTAAAACTCTATTCAAATTCCTTTCAAGTAAAAATAACTGTCAATAATTCCAAAGGTTCCAATTCAGTCTTCACACGTCCCAGGTCATTTTCAGATGCAACAGGCAATAAATTAAGAACCATATAAGGTATGGGTAAACATTGTGTTTGTCTTCATAACACGATATTGCGCTGCTTGTGTCCGTTGCGCTACGTTAAAGAAATTGTTTTACTTGTTTTCAGGGCAGAAATCCACCCTACTTTAATTAATCACAGGTTGGCCGCAGCACTTACGGCAGGGCCTGCCACGGATTGCCAAACTTCACAGGTGCAGGTGCAGCAGTGCAGGCCAAGGCTCGGACTATCATTCGCCTTTGCCCGGTCCTTCTCGGAAGCACCAGACCAGGGCGACATCTCATTTAGCATTGTTGTGCTGCATGTTTTAGTCGGCACAGCTCGTAGTTCGGCGGAATCGTGGTGTTACCCTTTGTGGTGTTACCCTTCGCTACTTGTTCGTACTATGAAGGACGTTCATAGCTCCAGTGGCTGTTTGATCAAAAAGATGCAGTTTAGTGACCCATCGTCACAATCCTTTAAAACGAATGGAAATATCAGAAGAGGATGAGATTTCTCAGTTCCCATAAGGGACGGGTATTGCATGTGTGCTATGCAGCGACATTACAATAATATTCAGAAAGAATTCAAAGGTTTAGTTGACAATGAAAGAGCAAATACTTACAACGATCGACAGGCAGGCTTCATTGTTCTGCACATAAAGAAGTACTTTGAGCTGAATTTGCAGGCATGGAACACATAAATTGGCGCTACTAGTAGTAAAATTTCTGACGTTGTACGCATTATGTCATCGCCATTTTCGACAGTTTTCAGTGGAACTGAACGAGTAGTATGGAGTCTTCATATATTACTGCGAAGTATGTTGATTTATTGTTGAAGTTATGAAGGAAAAAGGAGTGCAGGAAAGGAAATTAGAATATCCGGAATGGGTTGCAGATTTCGCCTATTAAATGGATTTGACAACACACTGTCCACATTAAGACATTACAAGGTAACTTCTTTCTCATTTGATGGTTATGCATTTAAAAAGAAGATCGCGTGTTACAAGGGACAGATTCTGAGAAAGACACTCCAATTTCCTACGTTCATTGGCGTTAAAGAAAACGCGAGTTTTGAAGAATTCTTTGTGGCTTTTAAGGAATTACAAGGATAGTTTCATACAGTTTCTGAGGACACTGTCCATCTTGCATCTGTTTTCAAGTCGTTTGGCGTTTCAGCTGAAAGCGTCCCTGTCCACGTGTAAATGTAACTGACTGACCCGCAAGGTAATTCAAATTTTAATGGCACATCTTTTTACATTAAAACTGTCCAGGATGCATACATTGCTTTCCTCACGTAGAGTATCCATAATGAGGTTGCAAAATTTCTACAATCTTTAGATCGCCATGTATGTGTGAAAGACCTTTTCTCGTTTATGAAACTAAATAAGTGACGATAACATTGCAACTTGAGCGCGAAACTTTGTACATATGCCGACAGTTTGTACCAAATAAAAATTATATCTTCAGAGAGCCAAAAACAATTAAATAATAGTATACATAAGTTTTTTGTGATATGTGTTGTTGAGAATTGTGAAATCTACAACAAAGCCGTGTGCAGTGCGACTTTACTGCCATTTCAGTGTGGCGTTTTTTGCAGTTTTCCCTCTTTCTCCCTCTTCCCGCCTAGATAGCGAGGGGTGACGGTGGGGGAAACGTGTCAGCCAGGTTGAGCGCTTTGGCACTGTGGCCTGGGCGCAGCCTGCGAGCCGAAATGTTGATCACCCCTGCCTGTGGTAAAAGAACAATAGGAATTAGTGATTAAGTAAGTGTGTTACTGTCACATTTTTGTCTACTTTTCAACCAAATATACAGATTAAGATCTTTAGTGTACCATCTGATCACTCCATACTACTAAACTTAAAATCACAGCCGGCTCCTTATAACCCATTCAAGAAAAGTCTAAATGTTTATGATAAGTAAAAGCTGAAAGAAGCGAAAACAAGCGTAATGAGAACAATGAGTTTAGTATTCAATGACTCTGAAAGTAAAATTTTGTTAACGGGTCTGAATAAAAACTACTAGAGGTTTTGCCTGTTATGTAAAATCAGAAAGCGGTTCGAAATTCTCTATTCATTCACATACTTGTACCGAAACGAAGATAACAGAGACAAGGCCGAAATACTCAATTTATTCTTCTGAAACTGTTACACCTCGTAAAATCGTAAAACGGTCCCTCCTTTCAAAAATCTAACGTTCGTCGAAATGAAAGACACTGGGGTAACCGATAGCGGGATAGAAAAGCAGCTATAATCGCTTAGTTGTGGAAAGGTATCAGGATCAGATCAGATACCTGTAAGATTCTACAAAGATTATGCAAAGAGCTTGTTCCCTTCTAGCAGCAATTTATCTTAGATCGCTGGAGCAACGAAGGGTACCTAGTTAGTGGAAGAAAGCGAAGGTCATTCTTATTTTCAGCAAGGACCGTAGGATAAGGCCTATATAGGTGACGTCAATCTGTTGCAACACCATGGAATAAGGTTTATATTCAAGAATTACGACATTTTTGGAGAGTGAAAATTTCCTCTATAAAAATCGACATTGATTCCTGGAACAGAGATCTTGCGGAACTCATCTCATTGTGTTTATCAAATAAGATCCACAGTGCTGCTATAGGATTTAAGACTTCTTTGCAGACAGAACTCAACACGTCGGTCTCAAAGAAACAAAGTCGGCAGATGTAAATGTAACTTCCAGAGGTTGCCAAGGAAGTGGGATAGGACAGTTAGTATTTACACTGCATGTAAATGAACTAGCAGAAAACGTCAGAAGCTCTTTAAGACTGTTCGCAGGTGATGCAGTTGTCTGTAAGAAAGTACCAAGACCGGAAGACATTACCAATTTCAGAATGACCAGCAAGAGGGTTGATGAATGGTGCAGGCAAGCTCTGGCAGTTGAAGCAATTTGTAAATAAACGTAACATACTGTGTGTATATAGGGAAAGAAATCCCCTACTGTACAAATACAGTATTAATGAAAAATTCTGGAGACATTATAGTATCAACCGTCAAATATTTAGGACTAACTATCCATAACGAGCTTAAATGAAATGATAAATAGAACAAATAGTAGGAAAATCAGATGCCAGACTGAGATTCATAGGAAAAATCTTAGGCAAATGTAACTCTCCACGAATGAAGTGGCTTCTAAGACGCTTGTTATACTGTTTTTGAGTACTGTACATACACAGGATCCTTACCTGGAAGGACTGATATAAGAGATAGAGAAGATTCAATGAACAGCGGCGAGTTTCGTCACAGGATTATTTGGTCGGCACGAGAGCGGTGCAAAGATACTCAATAAACTCCAGTTGCAGACATTACAAGAGAGGCGTTGTGCATCACGGACAGGTTTATTATTGAAACTTCACCAGAGCACGTTCCAGGAAGAGTCGGACGACATATTACTTCCTCCCACATATATATCGAGAATAGCAAAATCGAGACGGTTACCGTCAATCATTCTTCCCACGCGCCATTCGCTAGTGGAACAGCGTAGATGGATCAGTTAGTACAGGTACACTATTAATGACCAAACTTCTGGAGGCAGTATCTGCCTCCGACACACAGACTTAAATGGCTTGCGAAGTATAGTGTAGCTGTAGACGTTGATTTATGAATATGGATTACTCGCGTAAGCCGTTGGGCCAAGGAAGGGCGGAGGAGGTGGCTCAAATGTGGTAATTAAAGAGTAAGCGGCAGAGAACCAAAAGGTGTTCGAAAATGAGTATCGAATGAGAAGAAATTAATCCTGAACTACTATGAGAAGATTTTTTTCCTTTATACAAAAGTATGGTACACGTATTCTAAACGACACACCTATTGGATTGTAACCTGAACAATCTGTTGTACTAAGCTGTGCGTTGCTGTGTTTAAAGACCGGGTCATTATTGATGTATTTTAGTTGGATCTAGTGGTTCCGCCGAGAGAGTTCTCTTGTAACAAGTGTCACAAGTAATGTTTTAAGACGTTCCTTCAGAGCGGTCTTAATAACTAACAATTAATTTAACTATGAAAGTATTAATAGCCAAATGTCACCAGGGCTGTAGTCGATATAAGAGTGTCAAAAGGCACGGGTTGGGATCCAGCCGCACCTTGGTTGCCGATTGAAATTAAGAGGATGGTGGCTTTGAAGTATGCCTTATCATTGTCATATTGTTCCCTAGTCTGTTTAACCTTTAAGCACCTTAACGCCGAACCTTTCGACTTAAAGCTTTCAACTTAAAAGTTACGTCATCTATTTTGAGTAACTGAGTCACTTCTGTCATCAATGGTGCTTATATAGTTTTCATGTTTTGCAGAAAGGCGTTTAATAAGACATACTGTGTCCAGCGCGGTAGTAAACACCGCTGTTTCACCCGATAACGGGCGGGCTGCTGGTCCGGCGGTCTTGTAATTATTATCATATTGTCTGCTGTTTTGATTTCTTTTGCAAAAGCTTATTCATCTTAAGATTAAAGTCAAAAGAATTTTCCAAATTCGTTCATTTTGTAAAAAGAAACAATTTATGTTTATATATTGTTAAAGAAACAGATTGTGTGAAAAGGAAGTTTTATTGGTGGGACCTCCCTTCCACGTTTTCCTTAATTCCTGTAAGTACCTATGTCTCATCCTCCATCAGGTTAGCTCGATTGCCCAAAAAGTTAAATCATGATATAAAATTTGCCAAATCCTAAAAAATATGATCCCATACCAGATGGAATGAACGCTGGAGGAAAGAAGGAAGAATTACATTCAGAATGAACAAACACTAATGTGATTCGTTGAATATGGAATTTAGTGTTGCTGGTAAGGTTTCAATTGCAGCCACAGATCCGAGCAGAGACAGTACTATTATAGCGAGATGAGAACAGCCAGAGCAGTCTTAAGTGTGGGCTACGCACACAACACCGCCCGATATCGAATGCTGACGAAACTATTACCACGGAAACAATACATCTGTGCAACACAGAATATCTTATTATTTCTTTCTTTCTTCGGTCTTCGACAACTCCGGGGACTGGATGTTTGTGTTGTCCTAATCATTCTATCATCATTCATGAAAGTGGATAGATTGGACTGTGTACAGAATGGGAATGTGTACGGGCGCTGATTACCCCGCAGTTGAGCGCCCCACAAACCAAACATCATCATCGTCATCATCTTCGACAATCATGTTGGTTAGCTGTAGCTGGCCATGCATTTTTGTCTTTGCCCTTCGTCTTGGGACAAGTATAGATGGTACATCTGGTACCCCCAGTGTTATGGATGATATGTTCTGGTCTCGCTCTGCCTCTTGCGATCTTTCCTTCTACTGATACTTCAACGATGGCTTTCATAACAACATCATGTCTGAGCAACTGGCCGACATACGTGTTTCTTCTGTGTTCAGCTACCTTCAGGAGACAAGACGTGTCTTCCTCCACATTGCGGAACCCTCTTCGTTTGATATCTTTGGAATCACTTGCATTCTTCGGTAAAACCACATCTCGAAAGCTGTTAATTTGCGTTTATCTGCTTCTCTCGGTGTTCATGTGTCACTTCCATACAGCAGCACACTCCAAACGAACATCTTTACGAAGTTTTTCCTGAGATGTTTGTCTATGATGCTATATGTGAGAAAGTTTTCTTCTCTTCTTAAAACCAGCTTTTCCCTGGTGGATTCTTTTTGCAGCATCCTTTCTTGATCTTCCGTCTGATATAATTTTACGCTCTGGGTAGACAAAGGATTCGACGGCCTCCAGTCGCTCATTTATAAATGGGCATTGGGAAGGGTGTTTTTTCTATACAACACAAAGATTTTTGTTTTGCGTTTACTAATTTTCATATTATATGAAGAGCTAAGAGTAATTTCCATCTTATTATTTGCAAGAGATAAAATCTATAGCACTGCGAACACCGCAGTTCTATTCAGACAGTCGCTCAGTCCGGAACCGCGGGACTGCTACGGTCGCAGGTTCGAATCATGCCTCGGGCATGGATGTGTGCGATGTCCTTAGGTTAGTTAGGTTTAAGTAGTTTTAAGTTCTAGGGGACTGATGACCACAGATGTTAGGTCCCATAGTGCTCACAGCCATTTGAACCATTTTTTTTTCTATTCAGACAGTCACTTTACACGTTATTTTATTCGTTTCATCTGGGACAAAAGGTATTTCCAGGAAATAACTGATCCGAAAACATATACGATTTCAATAGCATTTCAGTACTGTTTAGTAAAATCGTTTGCATGTCAATGTAAGAAGCTCGTGAGGTACATCACGTGTCCTTCAGTAGAGTACAATTACATAAACCAATGAACTATAAACAACCGTAGCTTCAAAAAGTGCAGTACATCTTACAACTGAAACGGAAAGCAAGAAATTCCATTCTTTATTGAGCAGTGGTGGACTGGCGCCAGTAGTATCTCTGACATGAGTACGATCGATTTCCTAGTACTGAGGTTTGTCTTGGGGTATGGGCCGGATCGGGATACAAGGGAGTGCGACCGCGAGTAAGGGAACAACGCTTCGAAAATAGAAGGAGGCGGTGCGCGAGTCGGCGATTGGCTGGCTGGCATAAGCGAAGACAGCGTGCCTGAGGCCGTGCGGCGGTTATCACGTGGTTATACTGGAGGCGGCGGTAGTTGGCCGGCGCTGTGTATTCTCCAGCAACCACGTGAGCTGTGGATGTGCCCTCTTCCTTGGAGGGTCAATCTGTTAAGATCTTGCGAAGTGATGGTCTGACATCTTCGCAAAATCACCCCAACATCAAGACCACAAGTTAAGCACTCCAATTACTAAGAGCGCTTAGCTAAATGTGATTGTGATCGCTCTTGGTACAATAAGACGTTGCTGGACGCGTGATGTTATATGTGTTCGATTTCATTTGATATATCTTACTAAGTGTGTGCTCTGCTTCCGCATGATATTGATGTATTTGCAGAATGTTATTTCATTAGTTATTTTTAGCAAATATTTATTTTGCTTACGATATCGGATAATCCATGTCAGTATGTCCTCTGTGGGCAGTCTGAGTTATTATTTCTAAAGGTTACCGTGTTGAGCTTTGCAGGGCCATTTAAGGTGGCCAATATGTGTGTCTTTAAGTTCTAGTGAGTGTCGGTTCTCGTGAGCCAGTTCATTTCCCACTCTTAGCGTTTGTTTATCAGGTGCTATTTCACTTAATGAAAGAACTTGCGAGTGAAATTAATTGCTGTTTAACCTTGATTTTATAGTGTTAATTACTGGTCAATCTTCAATGTTTAAGTTAAGAAAAGTTTTTTGGCCTCCTGTTGTCAGGTGTGGTCTGTGTTTCAGTGAGCTGAGGCAGCGGGCAACCGAAGCACAGAGCTTCCCTTTAGATTACAAGTTAGGCTTATGGGCGGTAGACTTCGCCTGAGCTCGTGTGTTCCTCTTAGGTTGCGTTTGCTGGGTTCACATTTGATGAATTTTGAGACTGCTTCTGAAGCGTAGATGCCTATGGTTCAAGATAGGTAGCTAGGATAATGCACTTGGGTTTGGTTCCGTTCGACTTCTAACAGACCTTTGCTAAAACCCTACTAACCTGTAATTTGTTATTGAACCGTGAATATTCTCTGGAATACTATGGAGTTTATACCACATATGTATCCTCCACATTTTGCTCATCATCAAAACTCTTCATCTCAAGTCTCAGATTAAAGAAATTTCCTCAAATACCGATAGCTAATGAAGAGCTAGAATTTTTCAGTGAAGAGCTACTAAGTCGAATCGAACTAGGGATCAAAAAATCATGGGGGCACCTGCATAGGGAGACAAAGGCTTTAATATACTAAGCAGGTTGCAGCAGTTAGGCTTGCACAGGATAGATTGAAGAGTTGCATCAAACCAGGCTTTGGACTGAAGACTGCAACAACAACAACAGAAAAACGAAGAAAAATGTCTGGGTTTGACCAAAAGAAGAAAGTCCGATCCAGTTCTAGGAACTGTCGCCAACGAGTAAAAGCTTCCAGTAACGTTATTATCGTCAGTCAGTGAAACTTTCGGAGATGTATTTGTCTTCAACGATGAAGTTGCAGGTGCTGTGTACAAGTTTCATATGTGTTTCCTAGCTTCCTAGATCACAGCTGTATTGGAAAAACATAATTATGACACATATTGCAACTGAACGATTACATCTTGCTGCTAGTAAATGGCTTCTCTATAGACAACTAAAACAAACTCTCCTTCCGAACAGATCTCGGAAGTTTCAAGAGTACCTGCCGACCACCGTGTCGTCCTTAGGCAACAGATATCACTAGATACGGATATGGAGAGACATGTTCTCAGCACACACTCTCCCGGCCTTTGTCGGTTTTCGCGACCAGAGCCGCTACTTGCCAGCCAAGTGGCTCCTCAGCCGGCCTCACAGGGGCTGAATGCTTCCCGCTTGCCAATAGTGCTCGGCGGACTCGGAAAATCACCAATCGAGGTGTAAGCCAAGCCCGGCAGCTCTTAACTTAGGTGATCTGACGGAAACAAGTGTTACCATTGTGACAAGGCTGTTGGCTTAAAGAGACAAAGAAAATATCAGTAATTTGACATATTGTCTTTTGGCTTTCGTCATGGGTGTTTCGGCCTACGGTTATTTAATGATTTTTTTATAGAACTATCCTCTCTTTTAATTTTTATGTGAATTCTGTTCAATGAGTAGAGCAAATATAAATTTGTTATACTCAGCCTTACCCTAGATTTCGAAATCCCTTAATTATCCCACAACATTCTCACGGTTAGATGACCCAGAAATTAGTAATGTAACCTGCTGCGTACTTAGGTTGTTGTTCTCATAGTGGCTGCATATGTTGTGCACAATGGCAAAACATAACGCTCAGCTATTTAATGTTCAGAGAAGGATACGAGAATAGTATCACAATTTGTTTATTGGGCAGTGAAAAATGATTCAAATGGCTCTGAGCAGTGTGGGACTAAATATCTGTCATGAGTCCCCTAGAACTTAGAAGTACTTAAACCTAATTAACCTAAGGACATCACACACATCCATGCCCGAAGCAGGATTCGAACCGGCGACCGTAGCGGCCACGTGGTTCCAGACTGTAGTGCCTATGACCGCTCGGTCACCCCGGCCGGCGAATCAACATACAGATCAACACTTTATAGAGCGAGTATTTATGAACAGATTGGACAGTAAATATAGGCCAATGGATTAATTTATTACGGAAATTTTATCAATTATCATGAAATATTTCCTGGTAAATGCATCATCCTAATCCGTTCCCAGTGGTTCCCATTGGTTCCCAGTGGTTCATGGTGACGAAACAGGTGCGTCATGTGCCTGTATTTCATCCCTGGATGTTTTTCAGTGAGCAATGCGTAGATCTTGATGTGCATCTGTACTACGTAGACGTGCAGAACCTGGTCTGCAGGTGTGGGAATCTTCCACAGACCACTGTTGAAAGCAGTGGCACACCACAGCAGTCTGTCGGTACTCCCGTCCCATTTCCTGCACACTCATAATGCGATCCTGCTCAAATGCTGAAGCTGTTCAATAGCATACGTACTCGTTGGCGGGGCTTGGGTGTAGTCTAGAATGGATGTTGCAAACACTGTTGACCCCTAAACTCTGTATCGATACTGCCTGCAGTGTCAAAGCAGAAGATGCACAGTCAGCCCTCATGACCTCTAACTCATGGCCTATGACCGTGACAAATGAATCATTAACACTACAACACCCCTGAACACAGTCCTTGAAGGTGTTGCATTTCTTTCCGGTAGTATTACAGAGAAAAGTTATGGGACAGCGATAAGCATACATACAAATGGTGGTAATGCTATCCACAAAGTGTAAAAGGGCAGTGTATCGGCGGTGCTGTCATTTTTACTCAGGTAATTTACGTGAAAATGTGTTTCCGAGGTGATTATGGCCTCACGACGAGAGTTAACAGACTTTGATCGCGGAATGATAGTTGGAGCTAGACGCATGGGATAGTCCATTTCTGAAATGGTTGGGGAATTTAATACTCCGCGATCCGCAGCGTCAACAGTGTAAAGAGTTAATACATTTCTGGCTTTATGTCTCACCACGGGAAACGTAGTGGCCGACTTCTTTCACTTAACGACCAAGAGCAGCGGCGTATGCGAGGCGTTGTCAGAGCTTACGGACAAGGTAATACTGCGAGAAATGACCTCCGAAATCAATGTGGGACGTACGAATAACATATCCGTTAGGACAGTATGACGAAATTTGATGTTAATGGGCTATGGCAGCAACTCTCATCAGCCCGTGACCATATAGGTTGGACCACAAGCTACAGGAAGACGGTGACCTGTTCAGATGAGTCCCTATTTCAGCTGGTAAGAGCTGATGATAGGCTTCGACTGTGGCGCAGACCCCACGAAGCCATCGACGGAAGTTGTCTATAAGGCACTGTGAAAGGTCGTGGAGACTCCGTAAAGGTCTTGGCTGTGTTCAGGCCGAATGGATTGGGTCTTCTGGACGCTCGAGTACTTCATTTGGAGCCATTCATGAACGTCATGTTTTCAAACGACGATGTAATTTTTATGGATGACAATGCGCCATCTCCCCGGTCACAATTGTTCGCCTTTGCTTTGAAGAACATTCTGGACCATTCGAGTATATGTTTTGGCCACCCATGTCACCCGACATGAATCCCGTCGACAATTGATGGAGCATCGACAGATCAGTTCGTGCATAGAATCTTGCTGTTGCAACACTGTCACAATTATGGACGGGTGTAGAGGCAGCGGGCTAACAACGCCTTCTTGAGTCCATGCCACGACGATTTTTTAAAAATATTCTTTATTAACCATTAATAATAATTATACAACGTAATCCACTTCCTTATATGATTAGTGGGTCTTACTTTCTAAGTTTGTTAGATACAATTTGCAGCTAATTACAATGTAGTGGATTGTGAGCTACAGCTACACTCTAATTACCATGGGCAGCTATTCTTACACGTATTAGTGTTTAATTCCTAAGATATTAAGTAACTCTGCTACCTGCAGCGTCACAAATGTGTCAGAAATATATCTATAAACCTATTTTATTGCCTTGCTCAACGAGCTAATCCCGATGGGTGTGCCCCTGACACTGTGCAGGCCAGGATGTTATTCGCACCAGGTTCTTAATACTAATTTCCTAATGTAATTTCTACTAACTAGTTCTAACCTAAGCGAATTCCGGTGCATCGTCTAGTCCTTGATGTTATTCCCCACTGCCCCGAGTCCCGCACGTGGCGGATTACAGACTATTAAGGTCGGCCTATCCACGCGCAGGCGGTATAGGAGTAGGGCGCTTGTTTGGTATTAGAATTTCGCTAGTTTTATTGTAATTTGTGTTAATTAATTTATATCCCTCATGTATTGCTTTAGCACTTTTCCTGATACCTCGTCTGTTAGTTTATTTAGAGTTTGAAAAGTGTCTCGTTGTCTTATGAGGTGGTATGTGTCATGGTCAGGTAGTTGGTCACGTAGTGTGGAAGCAACATCATTGAAGAGGGGGCACTCGTAAATCACGTGATCGCGAGTGCCCTCCGGTTTACCACATTCACACGCGGGTGTGGCTCTTTTCCCGAACCGACATAAGTATCTCGAGCAAGGCCCATGTCCAGTGAGAAAATGGATTAGTCCTCTGGTGGGTTCAAAGTATTTCATTTTTAATCGTTTCCTAATGTTTGGAATAAGTTCATATGTCCTACGCCCTGTTTCGTCCGTCTCCCATAGTTCTTGCCATAGTTCTTACCCCCTTTGCCGAAATCTCACCCTTGTCCCTAGCCGCAGTGCCTAAAATCTCTTCTATCTTCGTTGCATTTCCCTTATTAATCCAGAACCACGCGGCCTGTTCTCTAATTTTGACGTCCAGGGGGCAGAGCCCCATTATGACCAATAGCGCTCCCCCTGGTGACGTTGTATAAGCCCCCACAGATCTAAGTATTATGTTCCTCTGAACCCTTCTCACTGACATGGCGGGCACAACCCTCGTGAGCCTGTGTGTCCAGACTCCCGAGCCGTAACCCACTATTGACGTTAATATGCTATTATGGTCGAGTTTTATAAGAGATGAGGGGGGAGATGAAATCTTTTATGTCCGATGGATACAAGATTGTTCAATGTTTGAAGGTCTTTCTGAGCCTTTCTGCCACGACGATTTGCAGCACTGCGCCGAACAAAAGGAGGTCCAACTCCATATTAAGAAGTATCCCACGACTTCTGTCACCTCAGTGTGTGTACTTGTCGCGCAAATATCTAAGTGTCTTGCCCTTGTCGCTACTGCTATGGTTCTCCTGTCGGTATCTGTTACATGCTTGTGAATTTCAGTGGCTTCGCCGAACAAACGAGCGTGGTAGCTCTCACGGTATCTACAGATGTAAACGTAGAAGCAGATGGGGTCGTTGTCGCCGAGCACTCCCAGCTATCGAGTGCAGAAGCAGGTGCGAACAAATGCATACAGCAGTGGCTGCAGGCCACCCCCTCTGTGGATCGTCTTCTCAGCGCGGCCAGGTCGTGAACTCCGACGGCGCCGTTACCAGCCGGCCGCCCCCCCCCCCCCCGTCCACCCACCACTCCGCTTCCCCCCCTCCCCCCTCAAGGCCCTGTGGCGTATATACAATTTCTTTATGCCTGCACTCAGCGAGCAGCCGCCGGTAAAGGGTGCCACGGAAGGGAGATTTCATTGTGTGCACCTCTCGTTCCCGTTTTATCAATTCTTTTGTGCTTGAACTCCCTTGGCCCTCCACGTTCTATCCCTACTCCTCTTTTTTTTTCCCTTCTTTTTCGACGTCATGTGAGAGGGACGAGCGGAGGGGAGGGGAGAAAGAAAAAAAAAGAGAGATGTGGTACACGGCCGCGTTTCCTTATAACATCTGGCCCACCTCGCACGCCACGCAGAAATTCCGCTCTAAATGCTTTCGCCGAACGACCGGCTCGGTATTCCTTTACGGCGGTAGACTTTTCATACCTCTTTCACTCGAAAGCCCACGGTCGGGCAATGGCATGTGGAAACGATTGCTTAGGTACGACCGCAGCTTTCGAGAGAGTAAGGATCACAACTTCTTTCTGACAGCTTCGATTAGTTCCCTTAACGTCAAATAATTTGCTCAGTGCAAACTAGAGGTAATTTATTTTGCTTTCTCTTAACTAATTCATTTTACACTACAGCTTAATAGCTACAACCGTGTACTACGCTTTATCTTTTTACTTCAGTTCCACCTCTGCATTCAATTTATTTTGATAACATTTGAATAAAGTGCAGGTATGTTCCGTCTATGTAACTAATTGAAGGCAGTTTGTTTATTGCCATAAGCGTTTCGCTTCTGTTATATGGGAAGCACCTTCAGTGGCTAATATTACATGTTTGTTTTTATACGTACAGAATGGTTCAAATGGCTCTGAGCACTATGTGACTTAACTTCTGAGGTCATGAATCCCCTAGAACTTAGAACTACTTGAACCTAACTAACCTCAGGAAAACACACACATCCATGCCCTAGGCAGGATTCGAACCTGCGATCCTAGCGGTCGCGCGGTTCCAGACTGCATATACGTACAACAAACGTGTTATGTGATAGATACAATATGCTGCTATGCTACACTTCGTGGTGTTTTGCTCTTCTTTTTTAGGTCACAATCAGTTATTGTAACACAAAATTCTAACCTAAGAGAAAAGGACGACGAAATGTAACATAGCAGCATATTTAATCTACCACATAATACGTTTATTGCATGTTTAAAAAAAAAACATGTATTACTGGCCACTGAAGATGCTTCCCAAATAAAAGAAGCGAAACCTGCATGGCCATAAACAAACTGCCTTCCATTAGTTGCTTCGACGGAACATACCTTCACGAATTTAAAGCAACTAAGGAAAGACGGAAAACAGAAAAAAAGACGATTTCAATAATGGTTTGTTTGACTATTACTGTTAGTTTCAGCGAAAATGATATCGAAGATCTGGGTGAGCTGAAGATACCAGACCACGAAAATTAATTTAGAACAAGTTTAAAAATTTTGCTTTACTTTTAATATAGGTAACTTCACAAGTAATAGTTATTACCAACCACCATTAAACTTTAATCCTTTACACAAGCTGTCTAGATAGTTTGAAATAATGAACATAATAGAAAATACGTTAATCTGAATTCCTTCAAAACACTGATTTAGCAATTATAAAAGACTTTCATCAGCAGTTCAGAGACCAGTCCGGTATTCACCCCTGCTCACGGGCAAAACGGTTCAAATGGTTAGATGTAGTTCGATACCCCGACTAAAACAGAAGAAAAATTACACTGTAAAATAGTCACAAGTTACAACTTGTTAATGTTAGCAAACAAGGAGGTAAATAATCTTGACACTAAATCAATCAGTTGAAAACAGAGTAATTAACTCAAACAGGAGAGTGATTTCATTTTAAAGTATCTTCTCTCATTAGCAAATGGCTAAAAAGACTTTAAACCAATAGCTTACAACGTTAAAGTATTAATACCATTCTAGTTCTGTACCAGAAATATTAAAAGCATTTGAAATTAAAAACCAATAAAACAAACGACGGCTCACTGTACAGAATTGCTTTATCAGCATATCAGAGAGCGCAACAGGTAACGTAAAAACTAGTGTTTTTGCAATACACTGTTCAGATTAAATGGTAATGCCTTATAACAGCTTGCAAGAAGATTCATGATAATATGAGAGATGAATTTTTATTTTTTCTAAAAAGCAAAAACTTTTTTTTTATGTTGAGACAACTACATCTAATAGAAGCATCTACTTGTAGTCATGCTATTAACACGCTAATGTATGGAGCACACGGCAGCCGAATGACTTCTCCAACAAGCTTAGAGTAGTACTAAAGGCTATTCCAATCATCAACGGCCAACATGCTGCAGATTGTAAATCGCGTCAAATCGCTGCACACCATCAGGTACACCCTGCACCGAGCAGAACTTGCATCGTTCCACTACACCTCAGACGCATCACGTAAATCATCACATGATGGCGGACATACGGATCTCTACTGCAATTACAACAGATTAACCGTCTGAAAGCAATAGTATGCAGAACTTGACCATCAAATCTACAGACTTGTGGCAAATCCAGTCAAAATCGTCACTGCGGCACCGCTGACACTTAGAACGGCCTTCTTAACTCACAGGAGCTTAGGCATCTAAATGATTGTTGGTAGAGACAGCAAGAGAACGTCGTTGTCGGTGACACGGAATCTTAGTATCTTCATAGGACCATCACAATGCCACCTATGTGGGCGTGCAACGCATAACAATCAATCTCTTGTGCTGGAGACAGTACCAAACTGGCTCAGTTAGCAGTAGAGACCTACTTATACAGGGTCGTCCATTTATCGTGACCAGGCCAAATATCTCACGAAATAAGCGTCAAACGAAGAATCTACAAAGAACGAACTTTGTCTAGCTTGAAGGGGGGAAACCAGATGGCGCTACGGTTGGCCCGCTAGATGGCGCTGCCATAGGTCAAACGGATATCAACTGCATTTTTTTAAATAGGAACTCCATTTTATTACATATTCGTGTAGTACGCAAAGAAATAAGACTGTTTTAGTTGGGCCACTTCTTTCGCTTTGTGATAGATGGCGCTGCAATAGTAACAAACATATGCCTCACAATTTTTGACGAACAGTTGATAACAGGTAGGTTTTTTAAGCTAAAATACAGAAAGTAGGTATGTTTGAACATGTTATTTCGGTTGTTCCAATGTGATACATGTACCTTTGTGAACTTATCATTTCTGAGAACGCATGCTGTTACAGCTTTAACATGTAAATACCACATTAATAACATAAATGCTCAAAATGATATCAGTCAACCTCATTGCATTTGGCAATAAGTGTAACGACATTCCTCTCAACAGCGAGTAGTTCGCCTTCGTAATGTTCGCACATGCATTGACAATGCGCTGACGCATCTTGTTAGGCGTTGTCGGTGGATTACGATAGGAAATATCCTTCAACTTTCCCCACAGAAAGAAATCCGGGGACGTCAGATGCGGTAAACGTGCGGGCCATGGTATGGTGCTTCGACGACCAATCCACCTGTCATGAAATATGCTATTCAGTACCGCTTCAACAGCAGGCGAGCTATGTGCCGGACATCAATCTTGGTGGAAGTACATCGCCATTCTGTCATGCAGTGAAACATCTTGTAGTAGTATCGGTAGAACATTACATCGGAAATCAGCACACAATGCACCATTTAGATTGCCATCGATAAAATGGGGGCCAATTATTCTTCCTCCTATAATGCCGCACCATACAGTAACTCGCCAAGGTCGCTGATGTTCCACTTGTCGCAGCCATCGTGGATTTTCCATTGCCAAATAGTGCATATTATGCAGGTTTACGTTACAGCTGTTGGTGAATGACGCCTCGTCGGTAAAAAGAACGCGTGCAAAAAATTTGTCATCGTCACGTAATTTCTCTTATTCCCAGTGACAGAACTGTACACGACGTTCGACGCCATCGCCATGCAATTCCTGGTGCCTAGAAATATGGTATGGGTGCAATCGATGTTGACGTAGCATTCTCAAAACCAACGTTTTTGAGATTCCCGATTCTCGCGCTATTTGCTACTACTGATGTGCGGATTAGCCGCGGCAGTAACTAAAACACCTACTTGGGAATCATAATTTGTTGCAGGTCGTGGTTGACGTTTCACATTTGGCTGAATACTTTCTGTTTCCTTAAATAACGTAAGTATGTGGCGAACGGTACGGACACTTGGAAGATGTAGTCCAGGATACGGAGCAGCATACATGGTACACGCCCGTTGGGCATTTTGATCACAATAGCCCTACATCAACACGACATCGACCCTTCCTGCAATTGGTAAGCGGTCCATTTTGACGCGGGTAATGTATCGCGAAGCAAATAATGCCCACACTGGCGGAATGTTACGTTATACCACGTACTTATTCGTTTATGACTATTACAGCGCGATCTGTCACAAAGCGAAAAAAGTGGTCCAACTAAAACATTCGTATTTCTTTACGTACTACACGAATATGTAATAAAACTGGGGGTTTCTATTTAGAAAATCGCAGTTCAGATGATGTCCGTTTGACCTATGGCCATTTAGCGGGCCAACCATTGCGCCAGTTGGTTTCCCCCTTCAAGATTTTCCGCCAGTCGTATTTCTACGGATTCTTTAATAATGGAGTCCCAGAAAGAGGTTGCAGTGGACAAATTCATTGTTTTATCATACCCCATTGAATGTCCTGTAGAAATACAATGTTCAGCAATAGCGGACTTGCTTGGCTGCAAAAGGCGGATCTAACGTTGATGTTCAGTGCAGCGTTCTTTCTCGGTGCGTGTGGTTTGACCTAGGTAAGCCATACCACATTGGATCGGTATCTTGTAAATTTCGGCCTTTCATAGTAACAGATCCCACAAGGTCCAAAATCTTTAATGGTGGACGCAATATACTGCGGAAGGGAGGACGTCTTCGCCAGTCTGCCACGTCTCACCTGAAGATGACTGTCAGGTGCCCAGTTGAAATATCGTGCGAAGTATTGAACGACGACTGGCTGCAAGCCCGAAAATTCTTTGAACAAGAAGGGAGTTGTTGAGTCCAAACAAAACAGGAACTCCCCATCAAGGGCTTGCGCGTATCCACAGCAGAAAATGTTATCCATCCGGTCGAACAGCGACGGAGTGATGTACTACGAATTGCTTTGCCGAGGTGTAACCATCACTGCTGACATTTATTTTCAACATCTGAGAAGCCTCGCAGACGCAGATCAAGTGCAACGACTAGAAAGAATGCGTGAATTGATGCTACTCCACGATAATGTCCCCCTTATTCAGCTAGACTGATAAAAAGCACTATACAGGGGTTGGGTTAGGCAGTCATTCCACACCTACCTTTCTCACCAGATACTGCGCTCTCAGATTTTCACCCTTCCTGCTCTCTGTCGAACAGTGTTCTTTCCGGATGAAAATTCTCTCTGAACATGTTTCGATGAGTTCTTCGCCTCAAAAGCACGTGATTACTACAACTGCAGATTTAAAAAGTTAGCCCTGCACTGGCAGCTGTTGTAAATAGTGAAGGAGAACATACCATTCATGGTCAAAGTCTCTGTTATGAGTATCTGTTACATTAAACTTATGGAAAAACGCTAAGAACTTGTGAAATATATATTACCCGACTGGTGCCAAAAGCCTTACTCTCCTTACGTCATTGGAGACGAGATCCTGCCGGACACGCAGCTCCGCTTCCTCTGCGGCTCGTTGAGCAGCCATTTGGAGCCAGGGATCACAGCAAATACGTCAGAATACTAAACATACATTGATAAGCCAAAATATTATGACCATCAACTTAGAAACGCATTGTTCCACTTTTAGAACGCAGCACATCAGCGGTTCTGCGTGACACGGATTATACAAGTTCTTTGGAGGTATACAGAGGTAAGTGGTACCAGGTGTATGCGCACAGGTCAAGCAGTTCACGTGAATTACGGGCCAGTGGCCTTCTGGCATGGAGCTGGCGCACAACAGCGTCCCAGAAGCGTTCCGTTGGGTGCACATCAAGCGAGTTTTGTGCGCAAGACCTTATTATGAGCCTGCCGTTCTGGCCGAGCGGTTCTAGGCGCTTCAGGCTGCAACCGCACGACCACTACGGTAACAGGTTCGAATCATGCCTCGGGCATGGATGTGTGTGAGGTCCTTTGGCTGGGTAGGTTTAAGTAGTTTTAGGTTCTAGGGGACTGATGACCTCAGAAGTTAAGTACCGGTATATTAGTTACCAAAACAGGGATTTCTCGGTATTTGTTTCCCTCGACCATAAGAGCTACTTTTTTTTTACTAATAAACGGATATGAAACCGATGTATACACTCCTGGAAATTGAAATAAGAACACCGTGAATTCATTGTCCCAGGAAGGGGAAACTTTATTGACACATTCCTGGGGTCAGATACATCACATGATCACACTGACAGAACCACAGGCACATAGACACAGGCAACAGAGCATGCACAATGTCGGCACTAGTACAGTGTATATCCACCTTTCGCAGCTATGCAGGCTGCTACTCTCCCATGGAGACGATCGTAGAGATGCTGGATGTAGTCCTGTGGAACGGCTTGCCATGCCATTTCCACCTGGCGCCTCAGTTGGACCAGCGTTCGTGCTGGACGTGCAGACAGCGTGAGACGACGCTTCATCCAGTCCCAAACATGCTCAATGGGGGACAGATCCAGAGATCTAGCTGGTAAGGGTAGTTGACTTACACCTTCTAGAGCACGTTGGGAGGCACAGGATACATGCGGACGTGCATTGTCCTGTTGGAACAGCAAGTTCCCTTGCCGGTCTAGGAATGGTAGAACGATGGGTTCAATGACGGTTTGGATGTACCGTGCACTATTCAGTGTCCCCTCAACGATCACCAGAGGTGTACAGCCAGTGTAGGAGATCGCTCCCACACCATGATGCCGGGTGTTGGCCCTGTGTGCCTCGGTCGTATGCAGTCCTGATTGTGGCGCTCACCTGCACGGCGCCAAACACGCATACGACCATCATTGGCACCAAGGCAGAAGCGACTCTCATCGCTGAAGACGACACGTCTCCATTCGTCCCTCCATTCACGCCTGTCGCGACACCACTGGAGGCGGGCTGCACGATGTTGGGGCGTGAGCGGAAGACGGCCTAACGGTGTGCGGGACCGTAGCCCAGCTTCATGGAGACGGTTGCGAATGGTCCTCTCCGATACCCCAGGAGCAACAGTGTCCCTAATTTGCTGGGAAGTGGCGGTGCGGTCGCCTACAGCACTGCGTAGGATCCTACGGTCTTGGCGTGCATCCATGCGTCGCTGCGGTCCGGTCCCAGGTCGACAGGCACGTGCACTTTCCGCCGACCACTGGCGACAACATCGATGTACTGTGGAGACCTCACGCCCCACGTATTGAGCAATTCGACGGTACGTCCACCAGGCCCCCCGCATGCCCACTATACGCCCTCGCTCAAAGTCCGTCAACTGCACATACGTTTCACGTCCACGCTGTCGCGGCATGCTACCAGTGTTAAAGACTGTGACGGAGCTCCGTATGCCACGGCAAACTGGCTGACACTGACGGCGGCGGTGCCCAAATGCTGCGCAGCTAGCGCCATTCGACAGCCAACACCGCGGTTCCTGGTGCGTCCGCTGTGCCGTGTGTGTGATCATTGCTTGTACAGCCCTCTCGCAGTGTCCGGAGCAAATATGGTGGATCTGACACACCGGTGTCAATGTGTTCTTTTTTCCATTTCCAGGAGTGTATATTTATTTGCCATATCAGTTGTCTTAAAATTTTCAGTTTTTGAATAATTTTAGTCAACATACAGATTGAAACGTCCCCTTTGAAAAATTATACAAGACTGTGCTTAAACTGACACACAATATTTTTAGCGCAACGCAATCTGACTTTCAATAATCCCTACAAAAGAATGGCCCTGACTAAGATTAACCTATACCTTTCACAAATCACTTACCTCACCAAAAATCTTCGTTACTCGAACTATTGCAATACAGTGAGCGCCACTACTGCCAGCTAAAAAAACATTCAAACTACGGAAGTCACTAACTACTGATAGGCACAGTTAGCAAATGAAAGATTTTAATAGAGAACAAACAATGTATTTACCTTAATAGTCATAATATATATATCAATTCATGACATCAATTCTTACAAATTTCAAAACTCCGCCATCTCTCTCCCCACGTCCACTACTGCTGGCGGCTCACCTCTAACTGCGCAACGCTACACTCTGTTAGCATCCAGCTGCCGCTGCCCAACACTACAATGGCAGACAACATTGCAAACCAGCCACAGACTGCACACGGCACAGCCAGTGATTTTCATACAGAGCGCTACGTGGCAGCGGCGTTACCAATAAAAAAACCTAAACAGCCTACTTACATAGCCCCCATGCTCCCCACAAAAAATTTACAAACTGCTTTGGGCAGTGGCCAATACAGGTTTGAAAATTTTTTTGTAAATACAATAACAAAGAAATGAAATGCACACACTTATCGATACAATGTTGGTCAAAAGCTAAAATTTTCTCACAGTCCATAAAGACAGTTCTGACCATGCATCACAGCAAAATAGCAGTGTTTTTGCTCAATGTCTGAGCAGTAAAAGAAAAAGCACACAGAAGTAGTGGATTTCCATGCAGTCTTGAAGTAGTAGTGTTGTCCTTCCAACGGAAAGACGGTGCTGACTCTTGACATGCTGGCAGGTAATGGGCCACAACAGAGCAAACCCACAGCAGAGTCAGTCGAAGTTTTGAAGAATATTGTTAGGTAGGTCAACACAGAGTAGACCCATTGTAGTCCTGGTAGAGATTACGGTATTGGTGGGCCACCAGAAGTGCAGACCCACTGCAGTCCTTGTAGGAATAATGGTATTGGTGAGTCATCAAAGGTGAAGACCCACTGTAGTCCTTGTAGAGACGGCCAACAGCCAACTGTTGCGACTGTGCAGGTGCACAATCCCCATCGAAGAGTCTTGCGGAGAATATAGCAAGTCCTTAAACCGCCACTTGTGTACTCACAAAGTTTTTGGAATTGTCCTTAGAACCAGCAATACTGTTATACAGTCCCTTGCTGAATTATTAACACACTTGCAAACACTAACAGTCCCTACTTCTCACATCTGGTCCATATACTATAACCGACAGAAATGTGTGCAGTGAAATGTAACTTACAGGTTACTTAATTTGATGAACTGGTGTCAATTACAAATTTATAACATAATAACAAAGGTACAAAATACATCATTAAAGAAGATAACAATATAGATAACAGTTGTAGTAAAACAGGCTTTGCAAAGGAATAGAAATAAACATGTACATCAGTGTTACAACAATTATGACATAAGTACATACATAAAAAATCAGAATAACTTTTGAAACATCAACTTCACACATGAGAATTAGAACAAAACAGAATAAATAATGTGTAAACATATTTACGATGTAAATAACATGTTATTAATGCAAATTATATTTGAGGATAACAGTATACCTCATCATAGTGAATGTAGCTTAGTATTAGAAGAGAAAAAATTCTATGAAAAAGTACACAGAGACAGGAAGAAAACAAATACACAAGGGTACACAAGCATATAGTGGGATAACACAAAAGGAAAGGACAGGATTTGTTTTCAGGGTAACATTTGGTACTGCAGCCCAACCCTAAACTTCATTCCATAGATCGTCCCTCTTATTTCAACATTTGCTCCAGCCAAAAAAATCCTATACAAGCATGCTTTCTGTATTCTGTTCACATCCTCTCTCAAAAATAGTTTTTCTCCACTGTACACTACTTTTTTGGCCAAACCATTTTCTTATAGCTTCTCAATGCTTTTCTTCCAATTCATCATAGTTAGTATCTTATATAGTCTACCCCCTCTTAAGCTAACTTAAACCTACTGAGCTCAGATCCTAAAGTAATGACGAGGCAATGCAGCAGCACAAAACAATTAATACAATCAGCAATGACAAAAAAATTCAAGTAAGCAAAGCAAGCAGCAATAAATGTAATAACTTATACCTAAACATGACAAACCGATAAGCAGAAAAAAATAGTACACTAAAGACAACAACGCAGATAAGGGAAATGTATATTCACATCTTAATGTCTATATAATTAAAGTGGTGCACCACAAAAACTTATTCTATGAAATAAATTACCAAGTACTTGAAAAGAAAATTATGTATGCAGTTCCTGTGAAGGGAAATGTCTTTTTGTGCTCCCTCATTTTTTTGGAAGTATATCACATTATTATTATATACTGGATCTGTAGACAGAAAATATTTATATTAGTACATGTATAAAATTTTATTTTAACCAATGCTGCAGTGCAGCTAGAAATTAGATATTAAACAAAATAGACAAAGCAAGGCGTGAAAATTCATTCACTAGCCATATGGCGTTTCATAATGCAGTAAACAATCTTTCAACTAGCAAGGCAATAGACGTGAAATGTTTCTCATCATTTCATTTCAATAAATGTCATAAATTAAGAGTGCCACAGTGTAATCATATGTTTTTAAGTTTCAGCGTGTCGTATTTCTTATGATTTCTACAAAGGAATGTCAATAGCGAGGATAATGGCTTTTTTTTTTACCTCTGCCTCTGAAAGGCACACATTAATGGCTTTTATCCCAGGCAACTGTCGCACACCTGGGTGCCCACGACGCATTACGTCACGGTCACTTACCTTTCATACCGAAATATTTACGACAGCAGTTTCCGCTACAGTGACAGTCTCATATAAAAATATTTTCACAGATTGAGAATTTGCGTTACAAATCTGCAGAAACAAAATCCTTTAAATACGAGGGTCAGTCAAAAAGTAATGCCTCCTATTTTTTTTCTACATTTAATTGTCAGGAAATTTAAATGCAATTACATAGGTTGAAAACCACAACATTGAGGATCATTTTGTCATTTTTCAATGTAATCTCCGCCCATCTCTACAGTTTTGGTCCATCTTTGAACAAGGGCATGTATCCAAGCACGGTAAAAATCACAGCTCTGCTTCCTAAGCCATTGACGCACGGATGTTTTGACGGCCTCCTCATCTTCAAAATGAATCCCACGATGAGGTTCTTTTAGTGGCCCGAACAGATGGAAGTCTGATGGTGCCAGGTCAGGGCTGTATGGGGGATGAGGCAAAACTTCCCATCCAATTTTGACAATCTCGTCAGAGGTGTGACGACTGGTGTGTGGTCTTGCATTGTCATGCAAAAGAAGAACATCTGCCATTGATTTTGTTGGGCGAACTCGCTGAAGACGTGCTTTAAGTTTTTTGAGGGTTGTGACGTATTGAACAGAATTTATTGTGCATCCCTGCTCCAAAAAATCAACCAGAATCACACCCTCTGTATCCCAGAAAACTGTTGCCATAACTTTCCCTGCCGATCGCACAGTTTTGAATTTTTTCTTCCTCGGCGAGCTTGTGTGACGCCACTCCATTGACTGCCTCTTTGATTCGGGTTCAAAACAATGCACCCATGTTTCGTCCCCGGTCACAATTTTTTTCAGAAACTCATCTCCCTCCAAACGGAAGCGCTGCAAGTGTTGGGAGGCTATTGTTTTCCTTGCCTCTTTATTCTGATCGGTTAACATTCTTGGAACCCACCGTGCACAAACTTTTGAATACCCCAATTGTTTAATAATCGTGATCACACTGCCTTTACTAAGAGAAATAATGCGACACACTTCATCTGCAGTCACCCGACGGTCACCACGAATGATGTCATCAACTTGCTGAATGTTGTGTGGAGTCACTGCACTCACCGGCCTGCCGCTCCGCTTTTCGTCAGTCAACGGTGTTTGCCCTTCAGCTTCCTTACAACGACGAACCCATCGTCTAACAGTGCTGACATCCACTGTCACAACACCATACACCTTCTTCAGTCTTTCATGAATGCGTATGGGCGTTTCACCTTCTGCATTCAAGAATTCAATCACACAACGCTGTCTCAAACGAACTTCGATGTCGGCCATCTTACAAACTTCTGCTGTGCTGCCACCTGTTGACACAGAAAGTTACTACTGCAGTGGATTGCAGAAGAAGGGTTGAGGAATGGCGCCAAATTCAAATTTTTCACTTAACTTAATTTTTTTAAGTAGAAAAAAAATGGGAGGCATTACTTTTTGACCGACCCTCGTATAATAGTGTCCAAAACATTTTCACCAGCATAGTGATACATTCACGCATTTACACATATTTCATAACTCCTAAAGTACGATTCTCGGTTTCCAACCTCCTTTTTCACAAACCAGAGTCCCTAACCCCAATCATTCCTTGCTTTATTACACATATACATATTCGTAGACACTTCTTCAATATTTCATCATAATAAATATGTAGCATAATCAAATTCCTCCTATAGCATCAGCTTATCATAAACATACCTCAACAGCATAATACACATCGTCGTCGTAATAATATCATAACATCTCAGTAAATTCTCAAAAACGTTGTAGCTTTCTGCAATAATGTCAAAACCTAAAAAAAATTCTCTGCTCATTTCAGTAGTGTCATCTACCTCAAACGTACTTTAAAAATCATGATATCATATCAAATACATCATTCAAAGCTCTCATAGTATCACAATGGTTCTGAAAAAATATTAACAGTTAAATACAATTTCGTAAGTGTGAAGTAATCCAACTGTGTAATTGCGTAAACATCTGTCACTGATGTAGTAAATATATGAAATATGGTACCGATGTATAACGTTGTATAAGCAAATACCATATTAGCTAGAGCTCCTTGTGCTTGCCAAACACATGGTACACAAAGTAAGCGTGTACCCCCCTGAGGATTAATGTAATTATATACTCGGGTGTTACAGATTACAGCAATGGAATGAAATGTATCACGGAAAACCTTTGTATCATTGTACTTCAAATATCTTTAAAAATAAGTGTTTTAAGTACAAAATTAGTCACTCAAATACGTGTACTGTAGCGCTAAACTGTGCGTCTAGTTGTAAGATAATCTCTGTGCTGTGGAAGTGTCGTAGTTATCGTCCTCCGGAAGCTAAGTTCTGCAGAAGTCAATGTACTTACCTCATGATAAACAAAAGTGAAATGCTTTGCGTATAGATATCGTAGTTACTACGCTTATTGCTGTGATGAAGTAAGTACTGTACAGTAAAGTATTGTTGTGCTACAGAAAAGGCTGCCTCATTGTAGCTATACCACAAAGTTATTACTAGAACATGTTTTCCTTTCCAGAAGAATTCAGATAAACTGTGCAGCTATAAAACAGATACACCGCAAAAGCACAATGTAAATTGTGTCACACATTAGTAGCGTCGTGATATAATCGTTTAGCTATCAAAGAAACCAAATGCTAATTCATCTTTAATCTCACAGAAAGTACTTCAAATAAAGAATGTCTTTTCAACTAAACCCAAATGTTGCTTTAAAACCTCATTAACAGTATATGTTCTAAGTATGTAAGCCTTATAGTCGTTACGTAATCGTGCAACTAACAAGCAAGAATGTACAAATAACAACACTGTGTCGTCTGTTCACTATAACAATGCATTCGTAATTTCTGTTTAAAAATGTTCCCTAGGTTCTAGACTGGATAGTTAACTTCAAAACATTGTTGCATGTTAACAGTTTCTCAGTGTGAAAAAGCATACTAGAAATGTGAAGTGAAATGTTTTATGGCAAAGACAAAGTTAAAAAGCAGATTATATTTCAATAAACGGTTTTACATGTGAAATGTGGTGTAAATCTTTACTCTTCCTAGCACGCAGAGTTTCAACTTCAACGCAATTATCATGTGGTATATGTCGGATTCTGTAAGGTCCATTGTAAACTAGAAAGAATTTGTGACTAAAGTGTTTCTTCTTATGTGACAATGAATGAGCTTTAATGAGAACTTTCTGACCAATATATAATTTCTTTGCATTTGCTTTACCGTGTAATTTTCTCCTTTTGTCTGCAGCAGAATTTATTTTTTTAATAGCCAAATCAATTATGTCTTTGTGTCGAAGTTTACGTGTATTCGGAAAAGGTACAAGCTCTCTGATTCTGTTCGGTGGTTCTTTATTCTTCAGTACAAAAATATGTGGTAAAGCAGTGGAGTCATGAGGCATTTCATTCAGCACGTTTTGAAATAAGTGTAAATATCTGTCCCAATGCTTATGCTTTCTGTGGCAATAAAATCTGCAAAGCTTATTGATTTCTTTCATAATCCGTTCAGACGGGCTACAATGTGGTGAGTACAATGAATTAAAAACCGATTTGATTTTATGGTTCCGGAGCATGCGTGACCAAACAGCAGATCTGAATTGCGGTCCGTTATCTGAAATTACTTTACTAACGTGTCCAACTTCACGTAAGAAGTTTTTAGCAAAGGCGTTGGATACAGACCGTCCAGTGGCTTTACGTGACGCAGTGAAAGAAACAAATTTTGAAGTAAGTTCAACAGCAACTAGAACGTACGAAAATCCATAGGATGTTCTAGCAAGCGGTCCCAAGAGATCAACAGCAGCAAATTCTTTTAATTTAGAAGGAATGATAGGAAACAATGGAGCACGATGCGAGACAGTAGATGGTTTCGCCTTTTGACAAAGTTTACAAATAGACAAGACTCTTCGAATTCTATTTCCATATTGTTAAAATAACAAGTCGTTCGAAGAATATGATAACATTTTCGTGGACCAAAATGTGCATAGCTGAAATGAATGTAACAAATGAGCTTATTAACGAAATCGTCTGGAATGCAAAGTACCCATAGCCTGTCATCAATAGTGCAGCGTTTGTACAGTATGTTGTTTCTAACCAGTTAATAATGCCGAATCTGAGTGTGTGTCTTTTCATGCCATTTACGTTAGATGTCTTTCCAAATCGGATCTTTATCTTGTTCATGAGCAATGTCCTTTAAAGATGTGGTGATGAAGGTTTCAAAGGCGACTTTCCGAATGTAAAGAATACTGAAATTTCTCTCGAGGTTGCTTTCTGTGTTACTTTTCTCAAGCCCAGCCGGTGCGCGTGACAGTGCGTCCGCAACAATGTTCTCCTTGCCGGGAATGTAGACTATTGTGAAGTGGAATTCTTGCAGAAACAATTCCCAACGTTTTAACTTGTCATGATTTAATTTTGAAGACATAAGAAATTGTAATGCACGATGATCACTGTATACTTTTACGTACTTACCATAAAGAAAGAAACGGAATTTGTTAAATGCCCAAACGATAGCTAAAGCTTCTAATTCAGTAACGGAATAATTATTTTCAGATTTTGTTAGCACTCGGCTAGCAAAAGCAATACTTTTCTTAACAGTAATGTCTGTGGCTTCTTGAAATAAATGCGCACCAAGACCGACATTAGAAGAATCTGTGCTAAGGCAAAGATCTTGTGACAGATCTGGATGAGCTAGTATTGGCGCGTTAAGTAGCGATTCTTTCAAAGAATTGAATTCCAACTGTGCTTGTTCGTCCCAGTTCCAAATAGAATTTTTTCCAGTGAGAGAACAAAGTTTTGGTGTAACTAGAATTTGCATATTCAGTTAAAGACGGTAAAAATTTACGAAACCTAGAAAATTGCGGACTTGTTTTTTTGTGGATGGAACTGGAATGGCTCTGATTGCTTCTAACTTTTCAGGATCCGGCTGAATCCCTTCAGAACAAATAATATGTTCCAAAACCTTCACCTTTGTCCTACCGAACTCAGACTTTTCCAAGTTAACTCTAATTCCAGATTCTGCAAAAATATGTAACACGCTGTTGAGGATGCGATTGTGTTGTTCCCATGAGGCTTCTGCTATCGTCCACGTATAAGGTGACTTTGCTATTTGGGGAGCAAAATAACTGATAATGGTCGAAGTAGAGAGGATATAAAATGTAGACTGGCAATGGCAAGGAAAGCGTTTCTGAAGAAGAGAAATTTGTTAACATAGAATATAGATTTAAATGTCAGGAAGTCTTATCTGAAAGTATTTGTGTGGAGTATAGTCATGTATGGAAGTGAAACATGGACGATAAATAGTTTGGACAAGAAGAGAATAGAAGCTTTCGAAATGTGGTGCTACAGAAGAATGCTGAAGATTAGATGGGTAGATCACATAACTAATGAGGAAGTATTGAATAGGATTGATGAGAAGAGAAGTTTGTGGCACAACTTGACAAGAAGAAGGGATCGGTTGGTAGGACATGTTCTGAGGCATCAAGGGATCACCAATTTAGTATTGGAAGGCAGCGTGGAGGGTAAAAATCGTAGAGGGAGACCAAGAGATGAATACACTAAGCAGATTCAGAAGGATGTAGGTTGCAGTAGGTACTGGGAGATGAAGAAGCTTGCACAGGATAGAGTAGCATGGAGAGCTGCATCAAACCAGTCTCAGGACTGAAGACCACAACAACAACAATATAAGGTGATGTGACGTTTTAAGAACTCAGGTACTATGGAAAGCTGTGTATTTTCTATCTGGATAAAGTTCTATCTGATAAAAGCTGGATCTGAAATCAATAAAAGACAACACTTTTACACCATTAAAATTTTGAAGAAGTTCTTCCAACTTTTGCGGCCTGTCTGTTTCAGGAATGATAATAGTATTGATTTGTCTCGAATCTAAGACAAGCCTGATCGATCAATTTTCTTCTCAACAACATGTAATGGATTGTTGTATGAGCTTACTGCGGGCTCAATAATGCCCTCGTCAAGCATAGATTGTATTTCTGTTCTAATACGGTCCCTATAATGTGCTGGTATTACGTACGGTCTAACACAAAATTTAGTATGCTCACGAACACGAAATTGGTAATGAGATCCCTTGATTGCTCCTGTTTTGTGAGTAAAAACTGTGGAATGTGCTTGAAAAATCTCAAAAAGGTCTTGCCTATCAGTGTCATTACAATTCTAAATTGTTTGAATTTTATTCTGAATTAACTCATTAGTTTCAAATATGCCGTCGATATCATCCCTGTCAGTACTTGCAGAGTGATTGTTAGTGTCTAGTTCCGAAGAAAATTCCGAACCGTTGTCTAACAGAAGGTAAAGCCGATTAATTTCCTCGTCATGGTTTGAGAGCCAATCTTCAAATTTCAAAGCTATTGACTTACCTTCTTTCTCTAAACTTATTTCAGCATCGTGAAAGTTTAAGATTTCTTTGTATTCAATGAAAAATTCTACTCCCAATATAATTTCCGTCGACAACAATGGAACAATAAGAAAGTTCATAGAGAAGCTGTGGCTTTGACAAGAGATTTCTAAGTTGGTTTGTTGGCGTACATCTGCACTTTTCCGAAAGATTGCACCTTGTAACTTAATTTTACGTAACGGAAGTGTGGGGCAATCGTTCTATTTGTTGCATTTGCTAAAGGCTGTTTCACTAATGACTGAAATGGGACTGCCAGATTCAAGTACTGCCGTAAATTTTACGTCATTTACTGTAATGTGAATCATAGGATATGCAATGTTGTTATGTTTTACGTCGTGTTCCTGGAGTAAGATGTCCCTAATGTCTTCCATTTTTACGTAATTACTAGCTACGGCAGCTGCGTCGTCAGTTTCAGAAGTACGTTTTGTGGCTGCCAGCGGTATGAGTCATTGCCAATTGTGTCTTTGTTGGCGCGCGTCGTTATTGGGATTTGGAGACCTAACTTCTACAAATTCACCTTGTCGAGAGGGCCCTGCTCTGTTTGAATCCCACCATTTCTGCTGCAATTCAGGTCTGTCGTTACGATCACATCGTCTGTCGTCATGTCGGTAGATTCCATAGTTTCTTTCTTGTCGGTCACGTGGTGGAGAATTTCTCTCTGAATCGTAACTGCGCGCTGGACCGTTGCGTCTAAAGTTATTCTGTCTCTCTTGATAGTAATTATTTTGGTTCCCATATGGTCTGTTTCTCTGATTGTCTCTGTGATAGTCACTATCGCGGAGAGGTGATCTTTCCCTGTAATTATTACTACTCTGCCAATGGTTGTCATAAGGGTGGTGTCTGTTTTGGTCACGATTTACGTTGTAAGAATAGCCTTGTCGTGTCCAGTTATTATTTCTTTCATCCTGGAATTGCGACGGATGTGACCTGTAATTGTTGTGTTCCTGTTTTCGCGTTCCACGATTGTCAGTGTCAATTTCTAATTCTTGTAAGAGCCCCTGAAAAGCTTCAATGTCGTCTTTGCAACGTCCTGCCAAAATAATATGCCGTAAATGTTCCGGTAATTTGATTAAGCAAATGCGGATGAGTTCTGAGGAGCTGTACGGGTTTGACAGGTACTGATTCTTGTGCAACATGTCTTCAAAATATTTCACAAGACTGGAAAATTGAGATTGTTCGAAATGTTTCATCATTATGAAGCCATGTTTTAATCGGTCTTGTGTAGCTTGAGACCAATATGCTGAGAGGAAGGCATGATAAAATTCTCCTTCACTGTGGCAATCGTGAATGACCGATCGCATTCTTACAGATGGTTCATCCTCCAAGTAGCCACACATAAATTCTAATCTGTGTTCTAATGACCAGTTGGGAGGAAAACAATGACAGAAATTGATGAAGCCACGCTTGTGGATGAATGTCGTTGCCAGAATTCTTAAATGTTTAGAATTTACGCGTAGTAATGAACAGCTTATAGTCAAAATCATCATGTCGGCGAGTCGCATGTCGGTCATTGTTACGTCGTTTCGGCGGTTCCATCTCAAAATTCGGTGTACCTTGTCAATTTCTTTCATAATTTCCGAAGTGTCCTGTGTTATTATTTTGTGGCTGTTCCGTATTTCTATGTCCCTCTTCCCGTACTGGAGCGCGAGTGTCCTCTGAAATATGTAATTCTTGTATTACTTGAACCAACTGATCTTGTACTTCCCGCATTTCTCTTTTGTACTGTGTGTTGATTTGATTTTGATTCTGTTTGAATTTTCTATTTTGTTCATACTCTTCAGTGTCAGTGAAGGCTACAGGTTTTGCGTCAATCAGATCATCATCTACTTTGTAGATAAGTTAGTGAACTGATATGAAAGTTCGGCTACTTTATCCGATAGTGAAATTATTTCCTCTGTGTGTTTTTCTGAACCAAGTTTCAGAGTGTCCATTTGTTTTGAAATCGTATCTACTGTGTCCTTTAAGTTTTCCTGAGTTTTTGCAAGTTGCGTAACCGAATCGGTAGATGCAACTGAGTCAATTTTAGCTTGCAAGGTCTCATGATTTTCATGAACAATAGTTTGCAGTTCTTTTATGGCTGCATCGTGATTCTGTAATGCATTTTCATGCCGCGAAAAAATAGGTTGAAAATGCTCACAAATTTGTGTTTTTGGGTCATTACAGACTTTTTGACATTTCGATTCAATGTTATGTAACTCATTAGTTAAATCTTCACGTGTTTGTTCAAGCGTGGTGTCTAACGTTTGATGCTTTTGTTCCATTGTGTCTAACTTTTGAAGCTTTTGCTGTGTTTGTCTCTGATTTTGTTCCATTGTGTCTAAGATTTGAAGCTTTTGTCCCATTTGTTGCATTAATTGTAATAACAGTGTAAATTTGTGTTTTTGGTCATTACAGACTTTTTGACATTTCGATTCAATGTTATGTAACTCATTAGTTAAATCTTCACGTGTTTGTTCAAGCGTGGTGTCTAACATTTGATGCTTTTGTTCCATTGTGTCTAACTTTTGAAGCTTTTGCTGTGTTTGTCTCTGATTTTGTTCCATTGTGTCTAAGATTTGAAGCTTTTGTCCCATTTGTTGCATTAATTGTAATAACAGTGAACTGGTGTCTGAAACATGTTCCTTAGTGCTATTCGGCAATGCATTTGAACCGGCAATATTCGCAGTTTAAAAAACAGAAAATGTGTCTTGACTAATCTGAGAAAACGGTGAGGACGCAAATCCTGAATCTACAGTAATTGCAAGATTGTGTCCTGTCATTTCAGAATCCTGAGGCGAGCTGTTGCCGACCGATCGATCGATAATGGTTTCCTGTTCACTAATTGTTTCACTGCCTACACTATTATTTGCAACCCGCTCCATTTCCCTATGCACAATTACCAAGTTACTACTTTGAACATTAGTTAATTCATTACATGGTGGCGCTAACACACTGCTTTCGTCTTCACTGTCATTTCTCACTTTACTTTGGAGCTTAGTATTACGTTTTTCACACGCCATTATTGTCACAATATTTCACTCGATAACACAGAAAAGCACAATTTGAAGAGCAAAAATGAGAGAACACATTAACATAGCAAATAATATCTAGTTAATTGCAAGCGCAGCTGCGAAATACTTGGTGCAAATCTACATGCATGCCACAACTGTTTTACAGTACAACAATGAAAGACTACAACTAAAAAGGAGATTCTCTCTACAGTTACACGCTAGCAATAAACAAAATCTACACTGATTACACAAACTACAAGAAAAAATCAGAAGATTCCTGTGAGGTATCCTCGGCTAAGGGTCGACATATGAAACGTCCCCTTAGAAAAATTGTACAAGACTGTGCTTAAACTGACACACAATATTTTTAGCGCAACGCAATCTGACTTTCAAAAATCCCTACAAAAGAATGGCCCTGACTAACATTAACCTATACCTTTCACAAATCACTTACCTCACCAAAAATCTTCGTTACTCGAACTATTGCAATACAGCGAGCGCCACTACTGACAGCTAAATAAAACATTCAAACTACGGAAGTCACTAACTACCGATAGGCACAGTTAGCAAATGAAAGATTTTAATAGAGAACAAACAATGTATTTACCTTAATAGTCATAATATATATATCAGTTCATGACATCAATCCTTACAAATTTCAAAACTCCGCCATTTCTCTCCCCACGTCCATCACTGCTGGCGGCTCACCTCTAACTGCGCAACGCTACGCGCTGTTAGCATCCAGCTGCCGCTGCCCAACACTACAATGGCAGACAACAATGCAAACCAGCCACAGACTGCACACGGCACAGCCAGTGATTTTCATACAGAGCGCTACGTGGCAGCGGCGTTACCAATAAAAATACCTAAACAGCCTACTTACAAGATCAACACTTTATAGAACGAGTATTTATGAACAGATTGGATCGTAAATACAGGCCAATGGATTAATTTATTATCGAAATTTTATCGATTATCATGAAATTGTTCCTGGTAAATGCTATATTTTGTCCACTATATAAATTGTTCATCTGAATTTGTTGATACAACGTTTCTGACTTTGTCAATAGAAAATCAGTTGTAATCAAATTCCTTTTAAAAAATTAATGACATACATTTGACTAAAATTGAGTGTTCATTCCAAATAATTAAAGAAAAAGAACGCTACAAGTTTTACCCAATAGATTTTTATTTGCCTGTCATATCTATGAAATAATAACAGAGAAAGCAAGTCATGGCAATATAATAAATTCAAAACTTAACAATTCGTTCATAGTTTACAATAAAAATAGTAAACAGTTGATCAGTTGCCTATTTCCACATACGTAGTATACCTTTATCTGCTTGTAACACTTGGTGACGGCAAACTTAAACATGGTAAATAGAGTTCTCCAACATTAGTTATCGCTCTTTAGCACTGACTACTCGTAAAGCCCGTAAAGTGGTATGATCCTCGAGTACAATACGCATTTTGAGCAGAGATAAAAAAATAGGATCAGTAACAGAATACTGGAGATTGTTTTGTAGCAAACTCATCACTGCTTTTCGGGAAAAGAAGCGAACGGTGGATATACGGATTTTTCTTTCATTCACCTGTGTTTTTGGTATTTTGATTCTATGTACCTTGGAACATGTAGTGGAAAATTCTGAGCGAATCGTAGAAGTTTCAGTCTTTGTTCGAAGATTACGTTTAGCGTCGGAAATAATATCAATAAAAAAGTGAAAGTCGGTTGTTTCAGAAACATTTTATTTTGAGCGGTTTTGGCTTTTAGCAAAAATGGAGATTCAAAATCCGGCATAAAGTAAAATCGATTGCTTCAGCGATAACCTCCATCCCTACTATTGATACTAACTCTAATGACTCAGTAATGTTCCAACCTGGATATTCTGTGCACCAGGGAAGATCCTTTAGTTCCTCTTTATGGTCATGAAGCAATTTAAAAAAAATTAAAGATGTATCAAGTAGTGGAGCGGGAGGGGGGGGGGGTGTTGGCGGGGGAGAGTGTATGTCTGTAATATTCGGATATTCGGAGATGCAGGAATTTTTCAGCAGGGAGGCGGATAAACGTGATTACCCGCTGTTGTTCCATAAACCTTACCTTCAAATGTGGTCTCAGGATCCACTGAAACAGCTGTATATTTACCTGAGCCGTAAAATTGCTGCTAATACATTTCATAGAAACGTCAAGACAATCTGAATTCTACATCTCTCCTAGTATTCATCACCCTGCGCTGCAGGTAAATGAAAAAGTCGGATCATAATACATCCTATCGGTTGACTTTTTTTTTTCTTTCAAGAATGTAGAAGGAAATCAGTCATGCTGTTTCACAGGAACCATGCCGGCATTCGCCTGGACCCGTTTATGGAAACCATGGAAAACCAAAGTCTGAATAACAGGATGCGGATATGATGAGCCATCTTCCAGAATGCGAGTCCAGTGTGCCAACCGCTCGCCAACTCGCTCTCTAATAAGTATAAAGAATCGTGGGTGAACTACTGTGAACACCACAGCAAATGCATTATGACAGCTCAGATAGACAAAAAGTCAGGACACATTATGATAGAAGTACACTTGCCCAATAGCTATGCAAGTCATTGACAGAAAAAATGTGATGAGCTGAAAAAAAAAATCATAACTTTAAGGACACCGAAAATATATGATTATACTCGGAGTCAGGAATTCGACCGGGCGCAAAGGAAACACAGCAAAGAACGAGAACAAGAGCATAGGGATGAAAGACGAAAGTGACCTGGCAGAATTTTGAAAGTAACACGATTTAATCACTACACAAAATTCGTGTGAAAAAAGATAAGAAAATTTATTTAATTAGAAGAGACACTAGAATGTTTAAGACAATATGTTATGATAAGACAGATCTATAGAAACCAGTTTTTGAGTTGCAGTACATATCTAATAGCAGATGTCATAACTTGTTTGCTATAAAATACGGAATCAAGTTGAAGAAATTGAATCAGTGTACAGAACTGGATAGATAGTTCCTGGATAAGTTGAAACAAAGTTGGAAACGGCCAAGGAATTAGCATAAATAGCAATGTTTAATGATTTAATCGTTGCTTCCACGTTACACACTTCTTGGAATCTCATCATTGTGAAACTTACTGATCATCGTGGCCTACGTATTTCTACAACTTTACCATACAAATATAATCGATGTGATATCAACAATGCGGGCTTTTACCATAGAGGTTGTTCGGAGCAATAACAAAGTTAGGGAACATAACCTATAGTACCTGCCGTAGGACAGTGGTGTTCAAATAAAACTTTGGGTTGATGACAAAATTACGTTTCTTTCACACCTAAGGGTAAGTAGAAACTTTCTGGTAGCAAGTTGCTGACATCAGGTGCTTCGCTCGAAATTTCATGGATCACTGCAAATACCTATAAAAATTATGTGAAATATCTTTTAATAAAAACAAAACTGAAATTCATTTGCGAAAGACGACTAATATTTATTCTTATCCAAAACATAAAAGCTACATTAGGAATACTTTTATTAGGGCAAGTACAGGTAGTGTTATATTATATGGGAATAAAACATGGATCCGTAACAGTAGAGACAGAGAGACCAGAATGGTGGTGCTACGGAAGAATTCTGTTACATGGGTAGGAAGGATGAATGAGGTTCGGGTTACAGAACCAGACTGGGAAGAAAGGTGTCTCGTGGCACAAAATGAAGGTTTTGCTTTGAGAGGGCACACAAATAGACTTCAACGAACAGTTAATTCGATATTAAAGGGAAGCAGGGAGTGCCCGGGGAACATATAAGATTGTAAAGATGGATATAATATTGATTAAATACTCTCCTGGAAATGGAAAAAAGAACACATTGACACCGGTGTGTCAGACCCACCATACTTGCTCCGGACACTGCGAGAGGGCTGTACAAGCAATGATCAGACGCAAGGCACAGCGGACACACCAGGAACCGCGGTGTTGGCCGTCAAATGGCGCTAGCTGCGCAGCATTTGTGCACCGCCGCCGTCAGTGTCAGCCAGTTTGCCGTGGCATACGGAGCTCCATCGCAGTCTTTAACACTGGTAGCATGCCGCGACAGCGTGGACGTGAACCGTATGTGCAGTTGACGGACTTTGAGCGAGGGCGTATAGTGGGCATGTGGGAGGCCGGGTGGACGTACCGCCGAATTGCTCAACACGTGGGGCGTGAGGTCTCCACAGTACATCGATGTTGTCGCCAGTGGTCGGCGGAAGGTGCACGTGCCCGTCGACCTGGGACCGGACCGCAGCGACGCACGGATGCACGCCAAGACCGTAGGATCCTACGCAGTGCCGTAGGGGACCACACCGCCACTTCCCAGCAAATTAGGGACGCTGTTGCTCCTGGGGTATCGGCGAGGACCATTCGCAACCGCCTCCTTGAAGCTGGGCTACGGTCCCACACACCGTTAGGCCGTCTTCCGCTCACGCCCCAACATCGTGCAGCCCGCCTCCAGTGGTGTCGCGACAGGCGTGAATGGAGGGACGAATGGAGACGTGTCGTCTTCAGCGATGAGAGTCGCTTCTGCCTTGGTGCCAATGATGGTCGTATGCGTGTTTGGCGCCGTGCAGGGAGCGCCACAATCACGACTGCATACGACCGAGGCACACAGGGCCAACACCCAGCATCATGGTGTGGGGAGCGACCTCCTACACTGGCCGTACACCTCTGGTGATCGTCGAGAGAACACTGAATAGTGCACGGTACATCCAAACCGTCATCGAACCCATCGTTCTTCCATTCCTAGACCGGCAAGGGAACTTGCTGTTCCAACAGGACAATGCACGTCCGCATGTATCCTGTGCCACCCAACGTGCTCTAGAAGGTGTAAGTCAACTACCCTGTCCAGCAAGATCTCCGGATCTGTCCCCCATTGAGCATGTTTGGGACTGGATGAAGCGTCGTCTCACGCGGTCTGCTCGTCCAGCACGAACGCTGGTCCAACTGAGGCGCCAGGTTTAAATGGCATGGCAAGCCGTTCCACAGGACTACATCCAGCATCTCTACGATCGTCTCGATGGGAGAATAGCAGCCTGCATTGCTGCGAAAGGTGGATATACACTGTACTAGTGCCGACATTGTGCATGTTCTGTTGCCTGTGTCTATGTGCCTGTGGTTCTATCAGTGTGATCATGTGATGTATCTGACCCCAGGAATGTGTCAATAAAGTTTCCCCTTCCTGGGACAATGAATTCACGGTGTTCTTATTTCAATTTCCAGGAGTGTACATTAAGCACGTTTGAATAGACATTTATTGCATTACCCATTTGGACAAGAAGAGGCTTACACAAGATAGAGCTGCGTAGAGAACAACGTGATAACAATACTTGAGAATGAATGAGATTACTGGACTCACGAATAACGACCCTCCAAGTCATAAAGCCTGCAACACCGCCTCTCCACTTGATAATTGTCTCAGTTCCACGAGAAAGCGTGTCCGCGAGAATCAGATATCGCATTTCCAACTGAAACCACTCACTGATTATCAGATCCCTAAAGCCACCAGATTTGCAATGACGTTTACTTTTCACCCCTGTTCCAAATCCAGACATTTTCTATGTGATTTGTATATCACAGGTAACGAGTTGCAACAAGATTTAACTTGACCTGGTTTCATCAGAAAAATACCAAAAACAATTCCCTTTAAATGAGTAAAAACCGTTAATTTAGAGGAAAAGCCAAGAATAGATGGTAATTGCAAGGAACAAATTTTTAAGGTGACTATACAAAGTGTAGTGACAGTTGAAAACAGAGTTAAGAGCAAAATGCTATCGTCGTAAAAAATAACTTCTTAAAATCATATTTGAAACCATAGAAAAATTACAGGTATTAGAACTGACATTACAATGATCCTCCTCGGTAAACGTTATAGCTATGTGACGTAGCACACTGTACGCCGCTAAGGTTCAAATGGCTCTGAGCGGTATGGGACTTGACTTCTGACGTCATAAGTCCCCTAGAACGTAGAACTACGTAAACCTAACTAATCTAACGGCATCATACACATCCATGCCCGAGGCAGGATTCGAACCTTCGACCGTAGCGGTCACGCGGTTCCAGACTGTGGCACCTAGAACCGCTCGGACACACGCCGCTCAGGGCTGTATGAGAAAACAGGCACTGGAAGTGACATCAGACTAAGCGGTTCTAAGCCCGAAGCTGCCACTACGTGGTCACGAAACAGGTCACACCATCTACTGACAATGCTTGCACTACCAAACATATTATAAATAGCGTTTAAGTGTTCATCTCGCAAATCAGCAGCTAGAATTAATCAAAATAAGAATTTATACAGGACAATGCAATAGCCAAAATTCTATGCATTTTGTGTGAAAACGAATTACAATGTTTAAGTACAAATGAGAGGGGAAGACGATATTTTAGACTCTTCTCTGTGGAAGTGAGGAGTAAATTATAGGCGTTTTAAAGTAAGTGCTTTATGCCATAAATGACAATTTTATTACGCAGCTGCAACGGTTCATTCAGAATGAAAACATAATCAAGATATAAAGGTGTTCAAAAATATCTAACTCTTCAACGACATCAAGTTTGAAACCTTTCTTTTCTGTGTCATGAACTTTTATACGATTATGGTCTGTAATTAATAAATGAACAGCAAATTACGAATCATACAATATTCCTGTGCCTTTAAGTTCGGGTGATATGATGGATCAGCTGAGTCGCGAGAGAGCCTGAATGTTCATGTTCAACAAACCAACCTGTGAACACGGCTGTCCTCATCTTAGAAGATGGGAGTGTCCACAGCATAGTCATCATGAAGACGTATAAGATAGGTCAACAATTACAAAATAGGTCGCAATTCCCATTGGGATGTTCACTCAATAACTGGTTTAGGTCGACTTGCATACAATAACGATAGGAAGTTCTGTTTGGTTCTAAACAGAATTTTTAACGTGGCGTGCCACTTGTCCCCGGTCCCTTACTTCTACGTTTTCCTTACCACAGCGCATGCGCTGTAGGATGCCAGTACATTTCGCATGCGCGAGATTCGGCATAAATACCGCGGCTGCATCTGGGCTCTTCAGTAGTTGTGTACTCACCTGATAATGGCCGGACGTCTCTGAGCCGAAATATCGTGGCAGAATGTCGACGGGATCCGGCTGCATACCCGAACATTATTAGAAGAAAAAACATAATCGTTTCTTTCTGCCAGTCTGCCACGTCTCCGCGTCTGCTACACTGAGTCAAAATACAGGGCTACTGTAAATGATTAATTCGTTTTCAAAGTTCTACAGTCTTAAGTAAGATCCAGGTCGGATTAATCAGTAGAAAAATGTATTTGACAACGAACTAAAACGCATGTGAACAAACGAAAAATGCAGTTACGATTAATAAAACGTCTAGTCACCCTGCAGCACCGAAAATTGCTTGGCATCTCCGATTCATGCTTAAAACTAAGTTTTCACATATCCACATGGAGGAAACTTCCGGATGCGCCGATACTGCGTTGACTGCTGTTTCAGAGTGATGAACTTTCTTCGTTGCAACTTCTTTTTTATGTAAGACCATACATTTTAAATAGACTGGCGCCAGACGACTGCGAGGGGCAATCCAGTACCTTCACAGCTTTCTCCTTTTTCCATTCGCAGCAAGGCCTGCTGCAGTGCATCCGATCACTGCCCTCCTGCAGTATCAGATCTTAATTTCTGTCGATGAAGCAATGTCTGGCAGTAGGCATAAACGCCTCTGATAAGCACGGCGTGTAACCTGCACTCATGTCTCTTCTTGCGTATCTCAGTCTAGAATTCAAAGTAAACTCACTCTTTATGGACAGGGCATGAATGACAAAGAATCCCTCTGTTTTGTTGTAAAAGAACTAAGATATTTTTTTACTATCTGTGTGTAATGCCGACCACGCTCTTACTCAACAGACTGTATATTTTCCAAACGATTACACGTACAAGTATCACTGATGCGTTGACAGAGTCGTAACCTCACTAAAATCGTATTATGTCCACCAGTTGGCGTTACGAGTGCAGTGCCTTAACGAACTGACGACAAACCTAGAGATGGATTTTTATGTGTTGTAATATGCAAGATTTTTATTAGTCTGATGTAACGATGCAGCGCACGTTCAGAAGATATTATGGAAAAGAACCGCAATGTAAAAAGAGCACTTTGCGTTGCTATCTGCGACTGAGGGACTCCGATTATATCTAAGCCAAAAAAGGAAGGATCGACGGAGTGTATAAGACGCTGCCTTGGAGAAGGTGAGGGAAGGATTCCTACGTGGTCCAAATAAATGGACGGTCAGCGCAAGGCACAAGGAACACCACTTAAAACTGTATGGAAGATTGCCCAACAGTGGTTACATTTCAAACCGTGCAGTCTGTAGCTAGTGCAAGAGTTCAAATCAGAAAATTGTGCCTGGCACCTTCAGTTTTTCATCACAATGCAGGACGCACTTGAGAATGAACTTTTGGTCTTCAACCTGATATTCAGTGACGAAGCAACCTTCCATTTATCTGGAAAGGTTAATCGCCACAATGCGAGGGTCTGGAGCACCCAAAATCCTCATGAAATTGTTGCGCATGAAAATGGGTTTCGTCGAACTTTAAAGTTTTCCATGTAGTGTCACAGACGTAGCTCTATGAGCGGTTTTTCGTCTGCGAGAAGACTGACGGGTGCCTCTTATCTTCACACGTTACAGTTGTGGCTGTTTCCACAGCTTCAAACGTTCCTCCTTGTCCGTCGTCTCGGAGCTGCTGTAGCATCTGGTGAAGTCCTGTCGCGTCTGTGGGCTACCAGAATCCACGTACCCTTAGCGTCGAGAGGTGCGTGAGATACATCACGCAACTTATTACACCTTAGACTTCCTCCCAAAGTTTGTTGGCGGACTTGGATAGTTTCTAGGCTCTGCTCAACGAACCCTATAAAGCCAAAAAGGGTCGGCGGTTACGCTAGAACCGTGAGACACGGTTAAATTAGTCATTTTCACTAAAACAATAGTCTAATCGTGCAACAATTTGAGTACTCTCAAGAAACTCTCAGTTCATACCACGGGATTGGACAACAAACACCACCATCAGTCTGTGCACAGTCACCAACCGGTTTCTACCATCTTTGTAAACAACACAGCAAGAAACTCTGAAGTTAAAGAGGATAGGGGCATACACGAGACATCCACACTTCAAATTTCTACTGATGCAAAACACTGGAGCAAAACACAGCTATTCTCTTCTGGCATCCCTTGTCAAGTCCGCTTCAGCCGTTAGAAAATATCTCCAGCTAGCCCGCCGCTCCACACTCTGCTAGGCCACTTCTTAGTTAACGGTCCGTGCATGCCCCTAACATCAAACCCCCACCTCTAAAACCAGCGGTAGATTAAGACGATTGCCACGCGCGCGAAAGGGAACGGATTTCCGAACACTCCTGAACTTCCCACATCTAGAGAAACAACCTTACTGCTCCCACACTACGAACTTTCCAAATACGGCTACGTACCACCCCCACCCCTAGGCTCAACTCGTCTCCTGCACTGGCATCGAGCGATTCCTCGATTTCATGAGCTCCCACAGCACCACGACATTGGTTTCGACCAATCACTATCCTTTGAAGATCACTCATTTGGGCCACGCCAACACACTTTATCCGGCAAACCTAACACAGTTCTTAAGCTTCCGGGTGGCAAATAGCCGCACTCCCTCGGACACTGGAAAACTCTCACTGTCACTCACAACAGCGACCGGAATTCGTCGGTCGTGACAGTCTGGAAATAATCCGTTACAAAGTGACCGCTAATTTGGAGAAATCCATATTCCAACAAGTCAGGGCACCACCTCAATGGCTCATAGATGTTCAGCGATGCATAAACGACGAGCTCCCGCATGGCTGTATTGGGTGTAGCAGTGAAGATGATGTGACTTTGTTCCTTTTGCCCCCCGCCGGCCGCGGTGGTCTCGCGGTTCTAGGCGAGCAGTCCGGAACCGAAAGACTGCTACGGTCGCAGGTTCGAATCCTGCCTTTGGGGTACATTCAGGACTGCTCTTACGTACCACACTGCCAAGAATGTCGCAACAGTTCGGAGAACCCATTAGTAATGCTCTGATGAGCTTTGGCAGGATGTTGTTGCCTAAGATGTGGAGCGAAAATGAGTACCACTTTCTTCTATGGCATTCTGCAGCCGAAAGCTAGAGGGCTGTATTCCACTAGTCCGGCTTATTTGTAGTGGTCCGGCCCGACTGGGTGGTCTTCAAAGGATAGAGAGTTTCCCGACAGTTAATATGTTACTTTATTAATGCAACGAAACTGATTGTCGCTTGGACGTGTGTCGTGTGATCGGAGGCTCATTCACTAAGTATTTTAGAGTGCGAAATCCAAACTTGGCGAGTTTAGTCTTCTATTCACGCCTCAACAATATTTTTATGTGTAATACTTTCGAAAATATAGAGTTCTGAAAACGAAAGAATTATTTATAGCAGCAGCAGTGTGAACATTACCACATTTCACAAGCTTCCCTCGATACTTGATTTCTTCCACGACGGTTATGTCATCTTCAAGCAGGATAACTGCCCGTGTCACAAGGACAGAATCGCGTAATGGGTCTGAGGCGTTTTAACTCCCGTTGATATCTTGGCCGCCAAATTCACCTGTTCTAAACTCGATGCATCTACAAACCACCGGCCAGTAATGAAGGGAATTGTGTGGCCTATGCATAGACGTCTAATTCCACGAAGAACTTGAATACATGACGTGTAGAATCGCTGCGGTATTGCGTTCCACACGCTGTTAAGCAGGTCGTCATAGTATTTTGGCTCAGTAATGTATCTCACTTCGCTGCAGTATCACCGACTGGAAGATAAACACCAGTTCACTGTCATGACGTTCGCCAGCCGTGGAAGGTCACATGACCGCCTTATGATGCCAGCGATCTGTATTTCAAATCAGGACATTCGAGACGCTCAAGGACAGGCGATATTCGTTCGCTGAAACAAGAAAAGCTAATGGTAATTCTACCGCTATATGAGCATTGATTCACTTCTGTTTGGTCTTCCATGTACTGCAACGCAGAGTAGACATGTGTAAGTGTCTATTGTCCACGTAATTTTTTCTCAGGCTTCAGTTAAGATTAAACTTGACTATGTAGTTTACTCAATTGTTAACATTTATAGCGTAATTTCCTGTCGTCGAACTTTTATATGTATTTGTACGCTAGTTTTCTGAATATTCAACGACTGGAACAGCGAAGTCGGCAACGGATTGTTGGGAGACGGAGTGACCGAACATGCCCCTCGTTCAGTCATTACTTTGGCTTTTAACAAAATAAAAAGCGACCCTAAGATGCATCACCAGTCATTTAATACGTATATCTTGCAGTAATTTATTGTGCAATCTATGATGAGAATGATTTTTTCATTTGTCTCCAGTCAGTGACGTTGTCAGTCTTCAGTAACAGCCAAACACAGCCCCAATGTTCTACTTTAAATGATGGCGGCATTAAAACAAGTGTGACATTAACATTCAGCGCTACGTACTGAACATTATTGCTTTCTTTTCGAAGCAAAAACCCGATGTGATAATAGAATTACTTACCATCATTAAATGAAGTGTTGTCTTTTCGCGACGCTTGTTGTCCACATGTGTTATACATATCTGTTATTTCATTTAATTCATTCAATTGAAACGCCTCTCTGAAAACTTTTACTGTTTCAGAAAAAGCGGAGGGAGGAAGCACCTCAACCGCGATCTATGACTTAACCACGATCTATGATGGCTCCATAGACATTCCAAAAGGTGGGACTTCTTTTCAACAGAGTGACTGATCACCACGGATAGTAATACCTGCTGTGCAACGCTCTCCTACGTTGGCCACGAAGTTGCTGAGGATTTCTTGTGGTAGGCCTTTCATTCCTCCAAATGCCCGGTTGGCTGCTGCTGGGTGGTCTATACTGCATGTGGGCGTGTTGAAATATGTCTCCCCAAGGCATCCCCTTCACAGGTGCACCATGGGATTTATATCGTGGGAACTGGCAAGGCAGCACCGAATATCTTTAGTGGTTCCCAGCCTGGAGGTAATTACCACCTAAAGGACAAAATAAAATTTTATGGTGTGGAAGAGGGGGGGGCGGATGGAAAGGTAAAAACTAAACATTCTGTTTCAGTCACGAAACTAAATTATTTTCAAATGATCATTACTGTTATCACAATATTGTAAGACTCTAACATTGATTATATAAGTTATCAATAATTACTAGCCGGCCGCAGTGGCCTTGCGGTTCTAGGCGCTACAGTCTGGAGCTGAGCGGCCGCTACGGTCGCAGGTTTAAATCCTGCCTAGGGCATGGATGTGTGTGATGTCCTTAGGTTAGTTAGGTTTACTTAGTTCTACGTTCTAGGCGACTGATGACCTCAGAAGTTAAGTCGCATAGTGCTCAGAGCCATTTGAACCATCAATAATAACTTTTTCTCAGCTAGCAGCATTAATGCGGTGGAGGTTACAGGTTTCTCACAAAGTCCACCCACTGCACACTCATGTTGTGCTTTGTCCCGTACGTAGTTGATAATAAACGTGAGACATATAAGTGACAAAATGTCGCATATCTGAAGAAAACGTCTTCTCTAATTTGTAGATAGTATCTGCAGGAGTCCAGAAGTTGCTTCATTACTCTCTTCGAAACAGGTAAATGAATTAATGACAGCACGACACAAAAGTAACAACGTAAAAGTTACTATAGCGCTGAACACAATTTTATTATCACTATTATTATTACTGTATGGTAGTGAAATATGGACTGTGAGAAAACTGGAACAGAGGAGAATCGAATCATTTGAGACGTGGTGCTACAGAGGAATGTTGAAAATTAGTGGACTGATAAGGTAAGGAATGAAGAGGTTCTGCGCAGAATCGGAGGGGAAAGAAATATGTGGAAAACATTGATAAGGGGAAGGGACAGGATGATAGTACATCTGTTAAGTCATCGGGAAATGACTTCCATGATACTAGAGGAAGCTGTAGAAGGCAAAAACTGTGGAGGAAGACAAAGATTGGAACACATCCGGCAAATTAATTGAGGACGCAGGTTGCAAGTGCTACTCTGATATGAAGCTGTCACGGGAAAGGAATTCGTGGCGGGCCGCATCAAACCGGTCAGAAAAATGTTGACCCCAAAATACTTACTATTATTATTATTATTATTATTATTATTATTAGAGTAATTAGTACAAAGCATTAACGGCCAGGAGTCGCACAATTTCTGCCAGGAGTGTAGCAATGAAATAATCTACAAACGGTGAATATAGTGCTCCGATCTGAACTTGTCTCATTCCAAATGGGGTTTCAGTGTGCAAGTCAACCAAATGTCGCAACGGAGAGGAGTACTGGACGGGAACCATGTGTTTATAACAAGTGTTGGTGAATTAATTAGCTTTGTTGAACTTGTGTTACTTACTCAAAGCTCGAGTCGGCATCTTACAGTAATTGACAACAGTAAAGAAATGTTGTGTATAGATAGTGGAAATAAACTAGAAGTGAAAACAACAGTGTACTGCGAATATGCTGAGGGTCTGGGGATAAACCTGCCTGACGTGAGAATACATGATGCAGGCATTGGCACAGCGTTTTGAGCTTATGTAAACAGCGAAACTAGAGCTACAAGACAAGTGCGAGTTGGGCGAGGCATACGTCACGCGGCTGGTGGGAGCGGTAAATCTGCCGAGCCCGGCGTGGTGGGGGTGGACGCTGCTGAAATTCGTTTACAGGAGCGGAGGAGGCGGCGGAGCTTTCGCGGAATCGGCCCGCTTCGCCTCTGCCGTCCCGAGACGTCCATAAATACCGAAACGACAGCCCTAACGTATGCACCGGCCGAGCAGTAATGGAAAGCAGCGCGGCGCAGTTGGAAGCTGCGCAACCTGCGGACCTCTTGTAAACATGCGCTTGCTTCGTCTGTTTTCCCCACGATCCCGGAGATTGCTTTAACAAAGTGTAGTCGTATGGCTGTAATTATCACCTCAAAGACGTAAATTTACGTAATTAATCCTTTGTTGGCAGTTACGTGTCTGCTGCAGTGATACACATTGATATTGCCGTACCATAACAGCGTAGCATGACGCCAGAGAAATCAAAACAAAATGACACAGTGGAGTATGATGTGGTAATTCCTCATCGCATCTGAAGCAAACAACGCTGCAACAATGCACAGAAAGTTGGTGGAAGGGGATGGAGACAAGGCGCCATTATTTGACATAATTGTTAGGTTGCCTACACTGTTCCTGTGAGCAACACACTTCACACAGAGTGATTCACCTACCCCTACCGATGTCGTTTGATACAACCCGCAATTCTATAGCTGGCTTTCAAAACCCAAACGCGAGACTTTCGTGTTCTCACCGTGCGCAAACAACACTGAGGTGACAAAAATCACAAGATACTTCCTAACATAATGCTGGATCTCTTTTGCCCCGTGTAGTGCAGCAATACCACATGTCATAGACTCAACAAGCCGTCGTAAGCCTTTGGAAGCTCTCAGAAGAAATAATGAACCATGGTGCCTCTATAGCCGTCCATACCTGCGGAAGTGTTGCGGTTCAGGCTTTTCTGTACAAACTGACCTCTCAATTGTATCCCAGAAATGTTCGTTGGGATTTCATGTCGGAAGATCTGAGTGGCCCAATCATTCGCTCGAATAGTCCAGAATGTTCTTCAACCAAACGCGAACTGTTGTGGCTCACTGAAACGCCGCATCGTCGTTTGGGAATAGCAGGTCCACCAACGGCTGCAAATGGTCTCCAAGTGCAGAACACATCCATTTCCAGTCAACGATCGATTCAGTTGGACCAGACAAGCCAGTCCACTCCATATCAACGCAGCCCACGCCATTATAGAGTCATCACCACCAGCTTGCACAGTGCTTTGTTGACAAATTGCGTTCATGGCTTCGTGGGGTGTGAGCCACATTCAAACCCTACCATCAGTTTTTACAGTCTTCTGGGGTCCAGCCGTTATGGTCACGAGAGCACGAGAGGCGCTGCAGGCGATGTCGTGCTGTTAGCAAAGGCCCTCCCTTCGGTCGTCTGCTCCCATAGACTATTAACGCCAAATTTCGCCGCACTGCCCTTGTTGATACGATTGTCGCACGTACCACACTGATTTCTGCTGTTATTTCAGGCAGTGTTGCTTATCTATTAGCACTGACAAATTTACGCAAACGTCACTGCTCCGTCGTGAAGTGAAGACCGTCGGCCATTGCGTTGTCAGTGGTTAGAGGTTATGTCTGAAATTTCATTCTACTTTGGAAGTCTATTTACTGCCATCGTTCGGCCATAATGACGTCAGAAACCTTTCCACATGAATTACCTGAGTACAAATGACAGATCTCTTGTACACCTTGTGTACTCGGTTCTGCTGTCAACTGTGTGCATATCGTTATCCTATGAATTGTGTCACGGTAGTGCATTCGTTCCACGGATAAATTTACAAGAGCTTCTTGTAGAAAATTTCATGTAGTGAAATTTTTTACTGGAATACGTTTTCTCTGCGGGCCACGATTTTCGAGTTATTAAAAAGAAATAGTAAGCTTCAAACGCACCTCCAGCCGCACTCTTATCCCTCCCAGCCTGGATTTCTAGTATGTTGTTCGTGACACTCCCTCCTCGGCTATTTCGTTAACATTGCTACTTGAAACGTGCTCCTGAGGTTGATGTACGAAGTACGACTTTTGAGAACCCTTTTGTGAAAACTAATTACTTTGACAATTCGATCCAGATTTGATCCTTACAAACACAGTAATTCCGCAGTCAGAATTCAACGATTAGTTGTTTATTATATGCTAATTAAATTAACAAATTGTTAGTTAAAATTCAAACATCAGTTTCGAATAAGCCGGTAGTGTGATATGGCTAGTCAGTAAAGACCAAGGAAAGTCAAATGTAAAAAATAATTCGTGCAGTTGCTAATTTTTGTAAGCGTGAAAGAGAGTATCACGGGCAACATACTAAATGCTGACAGGTGAGGAATGAGCGTAGTGATGGGGGTGCGTTTGAAAGTCACTTCTGTATGTCGAAAACTATGACCTCTAGCGAAAACGTATACTTGTAAAAAAGTTAACTCTATTAAATTTTCTATAAAAAGATCCTGTCCATTTTTCCTGTAATTGTAGTTTCTGCGTAGCACATGGTTTTTGAAGGCCAGGTATAGAGTTTCGGGTTGCATAAAACGACATCGGTAGGGGCAACTGAATCATCCTGCATTGTGGGCAGCCACAGGTTTAAGAATGCATTCTTGTTAAATAAAATCGTAGTATCTGTTCATTAATCCTTCATTCCGCTGCTACCAGCCTGCAATAATTTTCGCCGTGGTACGTCCGGCGCATAAGAAGTTGAGACGTTTACCATAGCCGTCTCCTTCATTCCGCTACTCGTGTATTGTGTACCGTTTGTTTTTACGAAATTTTAATGTAACTTTATTAAGAGTGATGGGGGCGTCACTAATCTCTACGTTTCTGTGTGCCTGATGATGGAACTTGAGGTTGCGAAACTGGTTGTACTAGAAAACAATTCTGCATGCGAAGAATGAAGTGACAGAACATCTTTCTGTGATGGACGGGGAATCGTAGCAGAACTGGACGCCCTTGTGCTCGAAGACCGCCGATCACATTCGAGGCGATAGCGGAAAAAGTGTAAATTGCTCGTGGATCAGTTTCCTACTTTGGCACGACATTTGAACACGGTAAAAGTTGACGTCTCCCTTGTCTTTATATCTGTGGTGTTGTGATGTAGCGTTTATTGCTTCAAATTGGAGCCAACAAGCTGATGGTTTGGGACCTGATGCGCGAGATATAGCCTAATTGTTTCAGTTGTGGATTACATGCCCTCTGTTTTGGTGGTTTAATGTAATTTCTTTTCTGTCTGCAACAAATAATCTCAGTAACGGCGTTTATTGTCTTTTTTACACTGTTTGCTAGAAATATACAGATTGGTGCACGTATTTAATAAGATATTTTTAAATTAGTTTGGCCTTCAAGATCTCGACGAAGAGCTCGTGGAGTGTTACTCCTTCACACCGTCAAGTGCTGCGGTTTCTTATGTTTTGTGAAACCGTCGGCTGAGCAAAACATATGTAAGATTTCTGTATAGTTTACCTATACATGGCATAGTGGTCTAAAAAAATATCTTTCACCTGTGTAACGAGCCCTTAAGATATCGTATTTATCTGCTGGTCGTGTGGTAGCGTTCTCGCTTCCCACGCCAGGGTTCCCAGGTTCGATTCCCGGCGGGGTCAGGGATTTTCTCTGCCTCGCGATGACTGAGTGTTGTGCGATGTCCTTAGGTTAGTTAGGTTTAAGGGGTTCTACGTTCTAGAGGACTGATGACCATCGATGTTAAGTCCCATAGTGCTCAGAGCCATTTGAACCATTTATCTGCTGAGCAATACTGACGGTTAGTTGGCCTTGTATTCCGCTTGTGAGCAGTGTCGTGAAACAAAACTTTTATCTTAGTGAAATGCTGAATCTGAAATAACTAAAATGAACCTAATTAAATTCCTAAACCAAGTTCTTTTGTACTTAGCGAAAGTTGTTTAACTGAAACTCAGTACTGAAGTATGTTATGAAAGTTACGTAACATGAAGAGCAATGTCTAACTTAAAACATCCACAAAATATAATACCGCTCAACTCGGAAGAAAATAACTCTGTAAAAGTACTTTAACCGGTTACTGTAAATTAATATGCTTACTTAGCTGAACATCTAAAAATTCTCACTACGTTCTGGTTGCTCACAAGAATTCAAAGTGAGATCTGCTCTGAAATAAAATAACTTAGCTCTTGCTCAGACTACCATTTTGTGTATGGTGCATTGACGTTCTCGAAAGCAAACTGAAATCAGCAAACGCAGCACCTAAAGAAAAGTAATATACACACTACTAAATTCGTCTTTGCTTATCAGAGACAGTCTGTGGCTGTGTTTGGTGTAATGTGTAATGCACACACAACAAAATGTTTAAAACTTCGCTAAGAGTGATGGAGGACAGTTTATTTTAAAGAAAAGCAATCTTGAAAAACTTGACACCAAGTGTTGTCAAAAGAGATTGTAGTGCATAAGAAGACTCTAACAATTACGAAATTCACTCATTACCAAAAATTATAGACATTTAAACCAATTGCGCTATTTGGGGCATATTGAAAACAAAGTGAACACTAATATTTAATCTTATTGGTTGTCCAAGGGACAAAGACTTCCTTATATTGACAGTTCTGACAAACAATCATTTCATTCCCGCGCGTCAATTGGTTACCTTGAAATATTCCTTCAAAGAGCTCCACCATCCACAGAGTCAAGAAAATATCCTTAAAAACAAGTTTACATCTCCATTGTAAAGTACACCTGGTAATTTATCCCAGATTCGCAAATATCAGAGCTCCTTCTACTAAACTCTACTGTGTCTCTAATAAGAATACCCTTGCGTTGCACAACTGACTACCAACTGCACTACAGATAACAACAAAGAGCCAAGGATCTTATCTGCCACTCGTCCAGGGCACCCAGTACACTACAGATAAATTATTTCAGCAGCAGAGATACGAAAACATTACACATACGGAAGTGTCAGACTGAGGAAAGGAGGCCGCATAACTCGCCTTCCTTGAATTAATGGGTAAGATAGCCCACTGGAAATTCAATTGGCTTTAAACGCTAGACTGCCCGTCCTGGTTTAGGTTTCCTTACCACCACAGCTTGTAACATACAGTGTTAAGAAAAATTGGCGCACTTGGACTTCGCAGCGCGATCCCTCACATACCAGCAATACAAAAATGTCTCTCACAAAATTTCGTACCGTGCAGATTTCCGGTAGTAAATTGACGTTAAAAACTGGCAGTCTGGCGGCACTGTAATCACGTATACAGGAACTGCCTCTGTCAGGACTTAACAGCAGAGCTTCGCAGATGGTGCAGTGGATGGCATCTTGGCGTAGCATGCAGAAGATGGAGGATTCGATTCTGGATCGATCCATATGTGTTTTTTATTTAATAAAACTAAACAGACATTGTCACATAGCTGTTACAGTGGGTTTTCTACAAAACATTTGCAGTAATGTACTACGAACACAGAAATGGAAGTACAATAGTTTTCATTGGTCAGCTTTTGAAGAAAACTTTTGCACGACGTGGACGCGAATTGTTTCGCGCCACTGCACCTACTAGATTACAAACCTGTTTTATGCGTACCCACCGCTAGTGATTCTACCGAACCAGCTATTATTCTTGTCACTTTCACGTCCATTACATTTCGTTAAGGTCTTACGTCACCAGTTGCAGATTAAGTACCTGGCAGAGGGCCCAACGCACCACCTTCAAGGGGCTTCTCTGCCCCTCGAATACCGCGTGCCGACAACGAACACTCAAACCTTTCCTAACGATATCTTATATCTCCTATTTTTATGACGATGATCACTTTTCCCTATGGAGGTGGACGCCAACAAAGTGTGTTCACACTTTGAGGAGAAATTTGGCGATTGAAATTTCATGTGAAGTTTCTGCCACAGCGAAAAACGCCTTTGTTTTAACGATGCCACCCCAAAGCGTATATCATGTCCGTGGCACTCTCTCAATTACTTCGCGATAATGCAAAACGAGTACCCGTCTTTGAACTTTTTCGATATCCTCCGCCAATCTTATCCAATGCGAATCCCACATCGCACAGCAACACCCCAGAAGACGGCGTAAGCAGTCTCTTTAGTAGACCCGTTACGTTTTCTAGTTGTGTTATCCCAATAAATCACAGTCTATGGCTTACTTTTCCCGCAACATTGTCTATATGATTGTCGCAATTTAAGTTATTCGTAATTGTAATCTCTAAGTATTTAGTTGAGTTTACAGCCTTTAATTTGTTCCATTCATCGTTTAACTGAAATTAGCGCATTCCTTTTAGCACACATGTGGATGACTTCAGAGTTTTCGTTATTTAGAGTCAGTTGCCACTTTTTGCACGATACAGATTTCTTGTCTAACTAATTTTGTAAATTAATTTTTGTCATCGGATGACTTCACAAGGCAGTAAACGACGGCATTAACTGTAAACAGTCTAAAAGGGCTGCTCAGATTGTCTCCTAAATCATTTATGTTAATCAGGATCAACAAAAAGCCTGTAACACGTCTTTGGAGAACGCCAGATATTACATCTGATTCACTCGATAACTTTCTGTCACGTATAACGCCTTTGATCTTTCTGACAGGAAATCATGAATCCAGTCAAGAACTGAGACGATACTCCATAAGCAAGCAGTTTAATTATAAGTAGCCTGTCAGAAACGATGTCAAAAGTCAACTGGAAATCTAAAAATATAAAATCAGTTTGACGTCCCCTTCAGATAACACTCATTACACTGTGAGAGTAAATAGCCAGTTGTATTTCACAAGAGCTATATTATTTCAGCCCGTTCGGCTATTTGTCAACAGATCGTTTTCTTTTAAGTGATTCATAGTGTTAGAGCACAGTAGACGACCAAAATCCTACAGCAAATTGATATTCGTGATATGGCTCTGTAATTCAGCAGATGACTTCTATTTCCTTTCTTGGGTAATGATGAGACCTGTGCAACTTTCCAATCTTGGGGTACAGATCTTCCAACGAGCGAAGGGTTCTGTACAATGATGACTACTGCCTACCGCGAGGTTGAATGTCTCCTGGTGATTAAGCGGGCACGTGACGTAGTAAGCAAAAAATATAAGCGGAAGAGAGACGAATGCGCTGTGATTATACCGAAGATACGGGCCGCAAATGCGGAAATCCTCTGATATCAGCAGTTTTGACAAAGGGCACATTGTTGTGGCGCTGCGGCTGGAAACGAGACTCTCCTAACGGAATCCGAGGTAGAAAGCGGGATGACCTTGGAAGGCGGGAGGTATGAGCATGGAGAGCCCGCTTTGAGCAAGCATTCTTCATTTCGTGAAGCACCAAGTCGATGCTTCAAGACCAAACAGAGAAAATAAAGCATTAATTGATGACCTGACCTTATACATTAATGAGTCAAACAAGGCATCAAGTGAGGCATTAAGTGATAAATTGAACGATTCAGAGGAAGCATTAGGTGAAGCTTTGGGCGACTCAAGTAACTAGTTGCGAGATGACCTAACACGGATATTGGACGACCAAATAAACGCAATGAATACGCGATTTGACGAACAGGAAGGCAAGCTAGGGCACCACCAGGAATCGAAACAGAAGCTGCTGGAAACCAAGCACTAGCTGACTCCGTGTTAAAGGAGATACAGTGTGTGCAAACCGAAGTCAGTGAGGCCACGGGCAGGCTTGAAAATCGTGTGATAGTGTTAGAAAACGAACTGTACTCGCGAGAAATCATTTCTTCGGAGTTGCAAAGAAAGGAAGTCGTTGAAGACGTCTGCAAGGAGCAGACAGAAACTGTTGCTCGTGTGGGCGAACAAGTGGCTGCTCAGGGTGCGCAGATTACGGCGCTAGCAGACGAGATTCAGAAAGTAATCAATCAGGTGGGCGCCCTAAAGAGTGCGGTAGAAAAGATCACGCTAACGAATGAAGCAGAGTCGGACAGGACACAGCCAGCCGCAATTGCGGAATCCGAAGAAGTACAATCTCTGCTGCAGTTTAAAAGGGTGCAAGCAGACTTAAACAAACGCAATCGGGACCTAATAGCTGACTTGCATAACAAGCTGCGGAAAACGAAAGCACAGAGGGCTGTGCCACTATTAGTAACACAGCTAGAGGAGCGAAAAGCACCAGCAGTAAGCGTAGGCGTGGAGAAGACGAGGAATACGTTGACTTTGAATAGAGACACAGTAATGTGAGATGAAATTTGGCGCCACCTGTGCGGACGACGAACAGCGGTGCGAATTTCTAGAGTGACGAGGAAGAATGCAGGAGAAGCTTTGTGTCTGTACAACCTTACTCTCTTTTCCCAGACCGAAATCACGGCTTAGGGCGCTCAATGTGGTTAAACCAATTTGATCACTCACTACCTCACTCATGGGGAGACGTCCTCAGAACAAAATTTGCGTGCAGTCACCTGAGAGGTGAAGCGGCTACCCGAATGCAAATAATGCTTCAGGACACTCGAACGTACGATAATTTTAAAACGGCTTTCCTCAACGAGTTCTGGTATCTGACGATGCAAGAACGGGTAAAGTTAGGCATCTAATGCGAGAAAACTATGCTGAGTGTACATACAAAGACTCCGTGGAATTTTACAAAGAACTCGTGAAAAGTAATCAGTTTCTTGATGCATCGTATGATCCTAAGGAACTAAATAGAATTTGTCTGATTAAGCTTCTGGATAAACTGCGCAAATAAATTACAATGGCGGGAAGAGATACGCATGACGTTAGTGGTTTTCAGAACCTGCTGCAAGAATCAGACACTGAAAGAAATGTAAATGAGTAGCGAAACGTAGTTCGGTTCGAAGGCAGTCACGACGGGAATCGCAGACAGAGAGGCGCAACCAGAGTTGGAGGCCTCAGTTTGCTCGCAATAACAGTCATGATCGTGGTTATGGCAGGCGTCGGCGCGGATCTTGGAGCCCACAGCGCAGTTTAGGGGTTGGAGACGCCTTAGGGAAGATCGGCCCCTGCCTGATAATGGTAATGTGTTGCACACAACTGACAGGAGGTCGGTAGAGCCACACGATGATTCCCGAGGCAACAATATGAAGACGACCGAAGTGGCCGAGCGGTTCTAGGCGATACAGTCTGGAACCTAGCGGCCTCTACGGTCGCAGGTTCAAGTCCTGCCTCGGGCATGGATGTGTGTGATGTCCTTACGTTAGTTAGGTTTAAGTAGTGCTAAGTTCTAGGGGACTGATGACCTCAGAAATTAAGTCTCATAGTGCTCAGAGCCATTTGAACCATTTGAACAATATAAACGTCAGTAGGGACGCGTGACTAACAGTGATAGGAGGGGGAAAATCTGCGATGCAGAATAATGAAACTTACGACGTCAAAGCAATGTGCTTAGAATACGAAGACATCGGGGACGAGTTATTAGAGGAAACAACACTACTCAGTCAAATGCCCTACAATCAGAATAGCAATTAACGAAATTACAATCCCCTGTCTACGTGACTCAGTAAGCGTGGCATCGGTGATGAGAGAAGATGCTGTCGTGTGGTGTAGCGCGAAGAGTCTGCGGCCGACGCTTCCTTTGCAGAAAACGAGAGTGCGTGGTGCCGTCGGGAATAAGGGCTTGGAAGCGGAAGAGCAGGCAACCATCGCTTTTACTTGTTAGTCGTGTGACCTGATGGCCGTGTTCCTGATAATGCCTTTACTAGCAGTTAAGGCAATGCTTGGCCTCGATTTTCTGAGATATTATAAGGCCGTTCTGGATTTTGATGGTATGTGTGTCCATTTGCTCGATCATAAAACCAGAATGAGTATCGTTTTCGATGAGGGAAGGAATGGCATGTGCGTCCATTTGTATGCACGTGATCAGCAAGGATGACGCCAAGGTGTGCCTTTGTATGCTAGATACAGAGGAAGGAGTTTGGGATAACGAGAAGACAGTAGAGGAGGTAATACGCGAGAAAACACGGCATTTAGGATCGACAGAGATAATGGAACTACTACATGGGATTCTTGGAAAGTAGCAAACTGACTTTTCAGATTCACCTGGGATCATAGAAAATTTCAAAAAGGAAACCCAAAGTAGGAAACGGCAACAAAAGGGACGTACCTATAATTCAGATCTTTAGTACGAAGCTACACTGACTATCTTTACACGGACTATCTTTACGTATTTCTGATAAATAATTGAAAATTTTGAAATTAGCGCAAAATCAATATAATTCAGATAGTTTTGAACAAGTTCAAGATGGCGAATCTGGTTCTACATTGTGATTCATTGTTTCGTTTTAATGGGCAGTAAAATACTGATGTGTGATTCACACTGTGCTCTTAATGGCCAGTGAAATTAATAAAAATCAATTGCATACTTTATGATGTCTTGGATAAGGGGTCTGTCTTCTGACGTCATCATGATGAGGTAATTAGACAAGGGGCATGCCTTATGAAGTCATGGTTAGGGGAGTGAGCTGTGCAAGTCACATATGCAAACGAAGTGTTTTAGAAGAACCATTTCCCTCCTATTGACGTCATAAACATCGAAGATCTATGACAGCTCTTTCTCCTGCTGCCTTAATCGTCCAAATTCCTTGGGGGAGGCCTCCATGAAGTTCCAATCTCCTTCTGTTCATTCTACTACACACTCACGAATGTGGCGTACTGTTTGTTGCATTGCACCACAACAACCTTCGGGGCTCCGTTCGATACCCAGTTTACAAAGTGGCGCCGGCCGGAGCGGTTCTAGGCGATTCAGTCTGGAACCGCGCGACCTCTACGGTCGCAGGTTCGAATCCTGCCTTGGGCATGGATGTCCTTAGGTTAGTTAGGTTTAAGTAGTTCTAAGTTCTAGGGGACTGATGACCTCAGAAGGTAAGTCCCATACTGCTCAGAGCCATTTGAACCATTTTACAAAGGTGCATGTTGCTTCTTGTGTGTCTTGTTCTGAGGCAGGAGAGACGTTCCTGAACCTTTCTTAGCAGGTCTCTACCTATAAGCGGTACAGTTGGATCATTATGACTCGTCAGGTGCTGCTCAGTTTCCAAATAAATCCACAGCTTCATTCCAAGTGGCAAGGATCAATATGGTGGATGCTGTGGAGATCCCACACAAGTCGTTTATATAGAAGCGTGGTATGCGGAAGGAGAAAAAGATCCATTCCGTATCCAGTGCTAGCTGCCTTTGGGATCTGGTGGTGCTAAATTACACAAGAATGAATCCAAGGGACTAGCGTTTGTTTTAGAGTGTCAGTGACGATCCTCATCGTTTCGTTGAGCTGAGGTGACTACTTTTAGCGCAATATGATGTCCAGTTTAACGATACAATGAGTGCCACTGGCATGCTAAAACCTGTGCAGGAAAAATCCCGCGCTCGATCTACATTTTTAAGAATCCCGTGGAGCCAGAACTGACAGAACCAAAGGAAGATCAAAATAATGGACATCCCTTTACTGAAGGAGAGTTTTATCGTCTAATAAAGGAGGCCATTGTGACAAATGTTACAAGTAACGACGGAATTTATCCTGCATTTACTAAATATATGAGGGCGCAAGCTAGAAGATAGCTCCCACAGTTGTACTCTCATTAACTTAATGCTGGAAGAATCCTGCAACAATTTAAAATAACTTAAGCAGAAGCTAGTTCAGAAGTCACGGAAACCTAGCAATGATCCAGCAAGTTATCGACCCATCGCTTTGCTCGGCGTGTGTTATAAACTGTGGGAAAGCTTCAGAAAGATGATAAATGCTTAAATTTAACTGGTTATTATGTAGAGAAGTAATACAGTGGTTCAATATTTTGATTTTATTACTAATAAGTTTGCTCATATATGTTCCCCATTTCTGGCAGGCGAGGTGGAACCGGCCCGCGCCGGCACCGGCGGCAGCGTTGGCTCAGCGGCGATTGGCTATCGCTGGAAGGTCAGGCAGGCGGCTGATTGGCTCCCGACCGCAGAATTCCCCGTGGGAAGCCGGGCCCTTTGCGACCTTAATATGGCGCTTCACCCGCAGCTGCTTCATCTGCCCGGGCGGTGCTAAATCCCTTTGTTCTTCGCTGCGTGCATTCTGCTTGCTCGATGTAAAGGGGGAAAAATCTCAAATAACCATGCTTGTCGATTAATACACACCACGAAATTCCAGTGATAGGCTGAAACTTACAGGAAGTACTAAAGAAAACAATTTGTGTAAAAACTGGGAGTTTCGGATATGATACCGAAGATACAAACAACAGTAACTCACTAGAACTGAATTATACCGTCAGTGAAACAAATCCTACTGAGCACTTTAGAGAATGTAGAAAAGTGGAAATTGATGGGGTGTCACCAAATATTTGGTTTGTTCAGACCTACAACAGACCCTTCAAGCGTTTACTACAAGATTACAGCAAATGAAATATTAAAATAAATCATGTGCCTGTCAAATGTACAAATCAATTTCAGTTCTCCATGTACATTGGGTCAAACGGTTTTTCTTACACACAGGGGAGATCGTACTGTTGGAATAAACGTAGGTAGGTAAGCGTAAAGTTCCGCGTTCTGACCCTAGGCAGCCCAAACGGATTTGACCGACCGCCGTGTCCTCCTCTGCCAGTGGCTTAATTTGATGTGGTATGGAGGGGCATGTGGTCAGCATAATACTGTCACAGTCGCTGTCGACTTTCTTGATCTAGGAACCGCTAGTAATAGCCCGTCCGTTGGCCTCACGAGGATGAGTGTACACTATAACACTCCTGCCTTACAGTATCGTGCGTCGAACCCGGACCGTCGCATGGCAGTTACACTGGCACGCTGTGCTGAACCTTCAACTGAGGAGGTGATCAATGTAAATGACGCAATTCACAAAATGAAACTTGTGTCCTAAAAAAGTTGCTACTAATCACATTTTCTGAATACCACTCAAAATGAAATCTCATCTTGTATCCAGATAGCACTATAGAGTGAATAAAGCAGTTTTGAAGAACAACCCAAGGCAATTTTTTTAATTATTGGTGGTAAAGCGTAACTAAAATTTATAATAATGAAACTGGGCAAAAGATTTCAATTACAGTTTGAAACTGATGTAGGACAACTATCGGGCACAGAAACATCAATTCCCAGAAAGAAACCTGTGTCAAATTTCACAAGATCATTACCTTGTGAATTGTATATGGCACGAATGGCAGCTCCATGCGACCATATGTGTTACTGTTACGCCCAGACTAAACTCCAAGTGCACTGAATTGTTCTGGATACTACGAAGTTTACCAGTTCTCTGCCAGTCACCAGCGTAGTTGAAAATGACTGTCGACACCCGAACTAGAGCACTAGCTGATTTTCTCATTCTGTAAAGTATAACGACCACCTCTCCAAACTAAGTTTAATCTGCACAACACAAAACTGAAAGTACAGCGTTGTTAGCAAGAAGCTGACCACTAGCACAATAGTGATACTGACTGCTCACAAGAATAAAATCGATGTATGAGATCAGTACCTGAAGGAGCGAGGTTCAAATGCTCGTCGCACAAATCAGTTTATTCAGTTGGTTCACTAATGCTGAAATGCTTGCACTGAAAAGGGCCCTGCCGATTTATTTTTCCCAGCTTTACCCAAATCGTGTATGTGTTGCATCTCTCATCACGTCATGGTCGACGAAACGCTAAACTGTACTCTCCATATTCTAATCAGAGCAAACTGCAGCTACAACTCAGGTTTTGTGCCATTATTGACTGATGTATTGTAAACTCATTGGGAGAAAATGTTAGTCATCTCTTTAAAGGGGCGACTGCTCACTTTGGAACACTTAAACGGTGTAGAAACTGCACCAGGAAGTCATGTGACCCTCCATCGCAGACGTAAGTCATGGAAGTGAATAGTGTGCATCTGGCAGGCAATATTATAGAACCTTCGCAGTAAGATTAGTCGACATGGAGAATCAAAAAAATTTCGGAGAGGAGCTGTCTTGTTTTAACGTGCCCACGACGACACTGATCGATGATGCGAGATCTTCTGGTAATAGAGTGCAAGTTTAATGTTATGGGTTGCACATCTTATAAATGAAGGCGCCACATTAGTTCTACCAGGTTTCGGTCGTTTGTGCTGTAGTTCCACGAGTATGACGAGTCTGAGAACTGTGGCACTACAGTTGCTTCATACTCGTCAACCTGTTCTCTCTTTCTGAAGCATACCGAAGTGTAAGGCTGGTCGTGACTCATAGTTAGTGTGGAAGATGAGTTCACGATCTTTCTGCTGTTTTAGTACCACTGACAATTTGAAATGACCAACTGTCAGGATTAGAAACTGTGTTTTGTGAGACTGTGGAGAGTGTAAGACGAAAATTAAGTGATGTAAAGTACACAACTGCAAATATATTCCATCAAAGAAGGAGTGATGTATGGAATAATTGTCATGCTACAGTCCATGCTTCAGATGAAAAATCTATGTGTTTCGTTCAATGCTCTTTAGTCTACGTATATGGCCCATTAAACGGAAAGTGGGCGCTGAGCAACATATCTGTTACATCCCTGCGACCATAAAGGGTGCCGTTCCTGTATTCTTTTGTCATTGCAACCTGTTTTTATGGGCTAACAGCGAGTTGTGCAACTTATCATCAAAAATTTTTTTTAATAATTAGTCACTATTTAGATATTGCATTTCATCCCCATGTCATGTTCTTTGCCACCGTCGTTGCAGACTTGGTAATGCCTCTAAGATGTGTGTAAGACATTCTTTGAATAGATATAAAATATCAAAATCGATTGAAGTGATAAGATCATTCGTTAACTGTCAGACTTCCTTCTGTCCAGCGTAAGGCAACAACTAGACGTGGCATGGAATCAATAAGACGTTGCAAACGCCTGCAGAAATGCTGAGTCATGCTGCCTCTATAACCGTCCATAATTGCGGAAATGTTGCTGGTGCAAGATTTTGTACACTAACTGACCTCTCGATTATGTTCTATAAATGATCGATGGGATTCATGTCAGGCAGTTTGAGTTGCCACATCATTCACTCTGTCCAGAATAGTCTCAAACCAGTCGAGACCAGTTTTGGTCCGGTGACAAGTCGCACTCTCATTATTAAAAATTTAATCGTTGGTTGGGAGCATGAAGCATTCAGGTAGCCGAACACAACCATTTCCAGTGAATGATCGGTTCAGTTATACCAGGAGACACAGTCCATTCCATGTAAACACAGCGCACATTGTTACGAAGCCATCACCATGTTGCTAATTGCCTTGTTGACATGTCTTCGTGGGATCTGTGCCACATTCGAACTCACCATCAGCCCTTACCGACTAAAATCGGGACTCATCTGACTAAGCCTCGATTTTCCAGTCCAGTTGTCTGGGGCCTATGATCTCATGCTGTTACCATCTACATCTACATCTACATCTACATCCATACTCCGCAAGCCACCTGACGGTGTGTGGCGGAGGGTACCCTGAGCACCTCTATCGGTTCTCCCTTCTATTCCAGTCTCGTATTGTACGTGGAAAGAAGGATTGTCGGTATGCTTCTGTGTGGGCTTTAATCTCTCTGATTTTATCCTCTTGGTCTCTTCGCGAGATATACGTAGGAGGGAGCAATATACTGCTTGACTCTTCGGTGAAGGTATGTTCTCGAAACTTTAACAAAAGCCCGTACCGAGCTACTGAGCGTATCTCTTGCAGAGTCTTCCACTGGAGTTTATCTATTATCTCCGTAACGCTTTCGTGATTACTAAATGATCCTGTAACGAAGCGCGCTGCTCTCCGTTGGATCTTCTCTATCTCTTCTATCAACCCTACCTGGTGCGGATCCCACACTGCTGAGCAGTATTCAAGCAGTGGGCGAACAAGCGTACTGTAACCTACTTCCTTTGTTGTCGGATTGCATTTCCTTAGGATTCTTCCAATGAATCTCAGTCTGGCATCTGCTTTACCGACGATCAACTTTATATGATCATTCCATTTTAAATCACTCCTAGTGCGTACTCCCAGATAATTTATGGAATTAACTGCTTCCAGTTGCTGACCTGCTATTTTGTAGCTAAATGATAATGGACCTATCTTTCTATGTATTCGCATCACATTACACTTGTCTACATTGAGATTCAATTGCCATTCCGTGCACCATGCGTCAATTCGCTGCAGATCCTCCTGCATTTCAGTACAATTTTCCATTGTTGCAACCTCTCGATACACCACAGCATCATCTGCAAAAAGCCTCAGTGAACTTCCGATGTCATCCACTAGGTCATTTATGTATATTGTGAATAGCAACGGTCCTATGACACTCCCCTGCGGCACACCTGAAATCACTCTTACTTCGGAAGACTTCTCGCCATTGAGAATGACATGCTGCTTTCTGTTATCTAGGAACTCCTCAATCCAGTCACACAATTGATCTGATAGTCCGTATGCTCTTACTTTGTTCATTAAACGACTGTGGGGAACTGTGTCAAACGCCTTGCGGAAGTCAAGAAACACGGCATCTACCTGTGAACCCGTGTCTAAGGCCCTCTGAGTCTCGTGGACGAATAGCGTGAACTGGGTTTCACAAGACCGTCTTTTTCGAAACCCATGCTGATTCCTGCATAGTAGATTTCTAGTCTCCAGAAAAGACATTATACTCGAACATAATAAGTGTTCCAAATTTCTACAACTGATCGACGTTAGAGATATAGGTCTATAGTTCTGCACATCTGTCCGACGTCCCTTCTTGAAAACGGGGATGACCTGTGCCCTTTTCCAATCTTTTGGAATGCTTCGCTCTTCTAGAGACCTACGGTACACCGCTGCAAGAAGGGGGCAAGTTCCTTCGCGTACTCTGTGTAAAATCGAACTGGTATTCCATCAGGACCAGCGGCCTTTCCTCTTTTGAGCGATTTTAATTGTTTCTCTATCCCTCTGTCGTCTATTTCGATATCTACCATTTTGTCAACTGTGCGACAATCTAGAGAAGGAAGCACAGTGCAGTCTTCCTCTGTGAAACAGCTTTGGAAGAAGACATTTAGTATTTCGGCCTTTAGTCTGTCATCCTCTGTTTCAGTACCATTTTGGTCACAGAGTGTCTGGACATTTTGTTTCGATCCACCTACCGCTTTGACATAGGACCAAAATTTCTTAGGATTTTCTGCCAAGTCAGTACATAGCAAAGGCACTCGCCTCGGACATCTGCTGCCGTAGCCCATTAGCGACAAATTTCGCAAAACTGTGTTAACGGGTATGTTAGTATAACGACCCAAATTGAATTCTTCGGTTATTTCAGTCAGTGGTGTTTGTTTGTTATCACTGACAAATCTAAGCGAACGTCTCTGTTTTCGGTCGTTATGTGAAGCCGCCGGTCACTGCACAGTCCGTGGTGAGAGGCAATGTCTGAAAGGTGGTAGTATCGGCACACTCTTGAAACTGTGGATCTCAAAATACTCAATTCCCTAACGATTTCAGAACTGGAATATCCCATACGACTAGCTCCGACCACCATTCCGCATTCAATGTCTGTAAATTGCCGTCATGCAGCCAAAATCACATCGGAAGCGTTTCCAAATGAATCACCTCAGTGAAAATGACAGCTTCACCAATGCACTGCCTTTTTTCGCCTTGTGTACGCAACACTACTGCCATGTGAGTATGTACATATCGCTATCTCATCACCTTTGACACCTCATTGTAAGTTCAGAGCAGTGTTCAAAATAAATATATAAAATATTACATGTGTAAGCAGAACAATATTCACTTCTCACCGATAGGTCATTAATTGGTATACAATAATCGTCATGCCAAATAATTGCTAATATCATGCACGAGTATCACATATATTTTTTAAAATTTCAACTTGCATTTTAGAGTGGACGTAAAGCCGAAATCATGATTGATGAAATAAACAGAAATTTACAGCCTAATGTTGGATATTTCTTTCAAAAAGGTTGCGTATGTAGCAGGAATGCCGCGAGTCCATGGTTGTACTTATTAACTCGTGTAGACGCTGTCTTATACTGAGCAAGTCGAGTCCACATGTAGCCGACAACCGACTCTAATTTCAAGTGAGCAGTGGCAGAAGTTACGTCTACAAGCCTACGAAGACGACGGGGTCGGAAATCATGTGGCAAGACTCCCTGCCGAGCTTAAAGAGATTATAGGGAGCTCATTTCCGATCTTTAATTCGTGTACCAACGCGGACTGTCCAACGTGTCAAGAAACAATGATGTTCCACTCACAAATATGTAACACAGCGTGACAGTGCTTGTTAAAAGATCCTAACCGACAGGTGTAGGAGACTGGCGTCACTCCTAGTCAGTGAAATCCAATATACAACCTTACAGAAAGTGCTGCTGTTGATGAATGAAGGTCCATCTCAACCAGTCACCGAACGAAGGCTGCAAAGAAAATTGCATGTAGCGGGTGTGTGAGGTCGAGCACTTCACAAGAGGCAATTGATCACAGCAGCACATAAATCTGCAGGTCTTCAATGGGCCAGACAACACAGAAACTGGGTAATACCAAACTGGCAGCGTGTAATGTGCTCTCACGGTGTTGATGTTGCAAGTGCACACTGGGGCATTTAGCCTGCCGTGAGCGTTTTTACTTCAGATCGTATGGAACCTGTGATGTTTTCATTTGTACCATGAACTGAACTCACTCATTCAGATAACCATGAATCGAACTAGGGAGTTCAAAATTCTCGGTGACTAAGTTCCGCCCTTTGATGTAAATCTTGATTTTGAGTATGCTGTGGACTCTTCCGTTTTCAAGGATGACAGCAGCTGTGTTCACAGCTGCATTGATGCATATCTGTTTTGACAGACACTCAGTCACGCTATTGCAGTTCACTGAACCATTAAATCATCTGTTATGAATTCCAAGGATGATGTCTGCAATTTGGGACAGTGAGGCCGGCCGGGGCGGCCGAGCGGTTCGAGGCGCTACAGTTTGGAACCTCGCGACCGCTACGGTCGCAGGTTCGAATCCTGCTTTGGGCATGGATGTGTGTGTGTGTGATGTCCTTCGGTTAATTAGGTTTAAGTAGTTCGGGGGGACTGATGAGCTCAGACGTTAAGTCCCATAGTCTTCAGAGACATATGAACCATTTTTTTTTTTGGAACAGTGGGTGCAGCGTAGCAATAAAGAACGCAACAGTTTTGTAGATCTGTGGTATCTTAATGTCAACGAATGACATCAGCTGGCAATGGCATATCTGAAGAAACTTGATGAATCTCCACCTCAGCAAATTGAGGTCGTTATACAGGGAATAAGCGTTGCTCCGCCTTATTAGCGTTATAGCCCCTGGACATAACTGATATTTTGTAGCGGTAATGATTTTTCCTAGGTTCTTACATGTGCAGTGAACATCATAATCACACAATGAAAGGCAGTAGCTCCGCCAATATACTGTACCATGGGAAGAGGAATCATCCACTGTGTAGTACTGAGAGAAATGTAATGGCAAAATTTTTACCTAGCACAATCTATATATGAAGTAGCATGTACACATGTATGCATGTATGTCTTGAATGTCCTCCAACCCCCTGGATCGATTTCAAGCAAGTCTGACATATAATCAGCAAATTTCACAAGTATCAGCACTATGGTATTTATAACATTCTGGCCCCAATAAGAGTGGCGACATGGGCAAAAAGTGTTTTTTTTGCGCCCTTTGGTATAGGCTGCCCTGTGCGGTAGGTGTATTTTGTGGGAGTGGTATTGGCTGCCTTATCTACATGCAGTGCAGCTTACACATTAGGGGCAACAAACTGTTTTCCAGCCCCTTACACATAGGCTACCTTGCACGACGTGTAGTTGGGTTGGAAAAGTATCAGTCTGCCCTACGGACTTGATTTGCAGGTTAGCCTACACAAGGAGGCGAAAAAAAGTTTTCAAACTTGTGAATTGTAGGCTGCCCTGCTTTATCAACATCTCTTGCAGTGGCTACATGCACAGATGTGCATCGCTGAGCAGTAAGATGTCTCCCTCGCCTACCCCCCCCCCCCCCCCCCCCACCATACTGTTCAGCGATGCCCATCTGTGTGTGAAATGCTGAGATGTGAGAAAGGGGAGAGGAGGAGACAGCCGGAGAGAGAGGTTAGTGAGAGATGGATGGAGAGAGGGATGAGGGTAGTAAAGACAGAGACAGGGGAAAGAGATGTACAATGATGGACGCGGGGGAGAAGAGATGATTATAGAGAGGGGGGGGAGGATGTGGACAGGTGGATGGAGAGGATGATATTTTTATAGAGGGTGGAGGAGATGGACAAAGAGAGGAGATGGAAGGACAGAGAGATATGGGAGGAGGAGATTGATAGGTAGCAGTGGGACGATAATGTCCACATACAGACAGTGGAGGAAGAGGTGGGGAGAGAGAGGGGGAAGGAGGAGATGTGTGCAATAAATGTATCGTATGCTTATGCGAGTGAAGGCAGTACATGTTACTTTGTAAAGAGTACCTAGTAATCATTCGCTTTACTGTTCCATTCGCAAATGGAGTGAGGGAAGAACAACTGTCTATATACTTTTTTTTTAATGACCCCCACTTTCTCTTAACGTGTCTTTGCAGTTCATCAGTGTCCCGCTAATCCGAACCCTGGTAATCCGAACGTTCGGTTAATCCGAACATGAAAAATGTCAGTCTATGGAAAACTGTGCGGGAACCTGCTGTACATATACACTATTTTAATTTACACAGTACAATAAACATGTATTAGAAAAAAATGGCAAGAAAACATTACGTTTAAAAAATGCATAAAAATGAAAGAAAAGATGCCAAACTTACTAAAATACAGCGGTCATTTTACCAATACTTTTTAGATGACAAAAACTTAGTCATTGTTTTCTGGTGTAATGAAGACAGTCTGTTATATGAAGCATAGTTGCACCATCGTCTCATAAACATAAAGTCAGCAGATGTAACAGTGGGCTGTTGCTCCAAATAACGTAGTGCTAGGTCAAGGACATCTGCTGCGTCACTGTGTTGCACCAATTCTCCTTTGTCGCTTTCAGGCTGATTGTCACTTCCGTCACAGCAGTCCACTTCTTCCTGATCTTGACTCACAGCAGTAACTAAATCACCGTCAGTAAGATTCTCCACACATGCCCCATCCACTGCCATCCATTCATCTACGTCTCCTTCACTAGCTCCTTCACATCCATGAGATTGTATGTATCATTTGTAGTAGATTTTCCTCTTCTTTTTCAACTAGGTTGTCCTGAAATTCAAGAGATGCTCACAGTTTTCTCCACGATTTTCTCAGAGTATTTTCTGAAATATTCTGCCATGACTCAGCGGCCCAATAAACAACATCCTTCACAATGATCTTTTTTATTTTGTCCACTAAAGGAATGTTATCATCTTGGATCAACATTCTTAAAAATTGCTTTCTGTAAATCAGTTTTAATGTTTGCAGTACGCCCTGGTCCATGGCTGTAGAAGTGGAGTAACATTCGGCGGTAAAAACTTCTCCAGAATTTCTCCATCACATTACTTCTCAGTGCTGGAGTGAGATGGCGCGTTATCAGTCAAACGGATTGCTCAGGGAAACAAACGATTTTCCTTAGAAAACCGTCGAACAGAGTTAACAAACTGACTGTGAAACCATTATTTGAAGAACTTTCCATCCCTGCTTGTTTCTGGTAGCGATAATATACGGGCAGGGACTTCACGTTGCAGTTTTTAAAATCTCTGGGTGTAGCAGATTTGTCGACCAGCATTAAAGGCAGCTTGTGAATACCAGTAGCTTTGCTACACGCTTATAAAGCTACACTATCTTTGCACATTTAAAAGCAGGAGCATGATCTGCTTTTGATGCCAGATTGTTTCTTGGCAATGCCCTAAAATTAAGGCCAGTCTCGTCAGCGTTATGAATTTTTTGGGGAGAATACTTTCCCTCTCTTATTTTTTCAAACTGACCCAAGTATTCCTTCGCTGCATCACGGTCAGAAGGAAGCTTCTTTCCAGTAACTGTTAGCTGACGGATTCCATGACGTTTTAATAATCTTTCCAACCATCCCGCACTCGTACTAAAATGCTCATCACCATTTAATAACTTTTTCAGGTAAACAGCCTTCTCCTGAACCAGTGCTCCACTCAAAGTAGCCCCCGTTTCTCTTTCCTGCGTAAACGAAAGGAATAGAGCTTCATCCACGTTATCGTACTCGGAATGGTTCACACTCTGCTGAATTTCGAGTGTTTTTTTCTCGAAGACGTTGCAAAGCGCTGTTCAAGCTTCACTCGGTTCTTCGTCCAATCACAAATGGTTGCTTTTTGTAGGCTTGGCTCTGAGCACTATGGGACTTAACTTCTGAGGTCATCAGTCCTCTAGAACGTAGAACTACTTAAACCTAACCTAAGGACATCACACACATCAATGCCCGAGGCAGGATTCGAACCTGCGACCGTAGCGGTCGCGCGGTTCCAGACTGTAGCGTCTAGAACCGCTCGGCCACTCTGGCCGGCGGTTGCTTTATCAACACCCAGTACCCTTGCCAGTTTAGATGCGTCCTCACCACTGTCTATCCACTTCTAAGCATTCAGTTTTTCTTTGAGAGTTAACGTTGTATGTTTCAGTTTACTCATGATGAAAATACGTACACCACTACACATGAACGAATAAAATACAACGGTTACGTCTGCCAGCGATCGATAACTAACTGGCAGTGCACTTACCTCAGACACTGCAAAGGTCTCAACAATGCACAACAACAAGGGCAGGGACTGAGAGTGAGCCATTGTTCCCACACTTCTTCTCATTTGTTACCATGGTGTACCTACTTATCTGCTTGGTATACTTCATTCTAGAAACTTGTCACCGTAATTACGGCTAATCCGAACAAATCTGTAATCCGAACAAGGCCCGGTCCCAATTAGTTCGGGTTAACGGGACTCTGTTGTAGTTACGTTGAACGCAAATTGGCAACAGTAAAATCTTTCTGTAGTCATCCGTGAATGCTTTGTTTAAATGTTCTCAACACTGTCCTGTTAAAATTGCGTCCTCTTCTCTCCGAGTATTCTCATTTGAGTTCGCAGACCAATTCGGTAACACTCGCATGTTGATCAAACCTATCGGTGAGAACCGTAGCAGAACGCTTCTGAGTTCCTTCGATGCAACTGGGCTGCTGGGGATACCATACGCGAATTGTACTCAAGAATTGGTAGCATCAGTGTTATATCCGTCTCCTCCTTTACAAATGAGCGACACAATTCTAGAATTCTCCAAATAAGCCCAAGTCGACCACTCGCCTTATTACCGATGTTATGCGTTCCTTCGATTTCATATCGCCTTTCAACATTTTGCCTACATATTTAACTGATATGGCTGTGTCTAGCAGCAGATCAATAACACGGTATTCGAACATCATAGGATTATTTTTGCCAGGCATCTTACGTTTTTCTACACTCAAAGCAAAATACCATTCATCACACAAAACAGAATTCTGTGTTAATGATCCAGCATACTCCTACAGTCACGCAACGGTGACACTTCTCCGTAAACTACAGCGTCACAAACAAACAGTGGCAGAGTGCTGCTCACCCTGTCTGTCAGCTTGTTTATGTACGAATAGCACAAAAGCGGTCCTACCAGCTTCTGTGGGCACTTCTGAAGATACCCTCGTCTCCACTGAACATTCGCCATCGAGGACCGTGTACTACTTAATAAGTCTTCGAGGCACCCACATAGCTGAGAACCTATCCCATATGTTCGGAGTTCTTCTGTCTCAATGAAATTTATTACATTCGAACCATTCTGAAACAAATAATCGGTAAGGATATTGGTCTGTAATTTTGCAGGTCTGTTCATTTATCCTTATATAGAATGAAGCGCCACAGAAAATGGTACAGGCATGCGTATTGAAATACAGAGATATATAAACATGCAGAATACGGCGCTGCGGTCGGCAACGCCTTTATAAGACACCAAGTATCTGGTCCAGTTGTTATATCGGTTACTGATTCTACTATAGCAGGTTACCAAGATTTAAGTTAGTTTGAACGTGGTGTTTTAGTCGGCTAGCGAGCGATGGGACACAGTATCTCCGAGGTAGCGATGACGTGGGGATTTCCCCGTACTACCATTTCACGATTGTACCGTGAATATCAGGAATTCGGTAATACATCAAATTTCCAACATCGGTGCGTACGAAAAAATATCCTTCGAGAACGCCACCAACGACGACTGAAGAGAATCGTTCAACGTGACAGAAAATTGCTGCATATCTCAGTGATGAGCCATCAACAAGTACCAGCACGCGAGCGATTCAACAATTCATAATCGATATGGGCTTTCGGAGCCGAAGGCCCGCTCTTGACTGCACGACACAAAGCTTTACGCTTCGTCTGGGCCCGTTAACACCGACATTGGGCTGTTGATGACTGGAAACATGTTGCCTCGTCTGACGAGTCTCGTTTCAAATTGTACCGACCAGATGGGCGTGTACAGGTATGCAGGTAACCTCATGAATCCATGGACCCTACATGTCAGCAGGGGACTGTTCAAGCAGCTCGAAGTTCTGTGATGGTGTGGGGTATGTGCAGTTGGAATGATATGTGACTCTGACAGGTGACCCATACGTAAGCACCCTGTCTGACCACCTGCATCCGTTCATGTCCATTGTGCATGCCGACAGACTTGAAAAATTCCAGCAGAACAATGCAACACCCTAAAGGAACAGTCTTCTGAGTTTGAACTCTTCCTCTGGCCACCAAACTCCCCAGACATGAACATTATTGAGCAAATCTGGTATACCTTGCAACATGCTGTTCAGAAGAGATAAAAGCCCCTTGTGCTCCTATGGATTTATGGACAGCCCTGCAAGATTCGTGGTGTCAGTTCCCTCCAGCACTACTTCAGGCATCAGTCGACTCCTTGCCACGTCGTGTTGCGACACTTCTGCGTGCTCGCGGTGGCTCTACACGATATTAGGCAGGTGTACCAGTTTCTTTGGCTCTTCAGTATACAAGAGCCCCTCGATTTTTTTCTAATGACACTGGGCGAGAGATTGATGTACAGCTTCAAGGGAGTGACTCCTGGCCCGCAGAGCTACAGTGTCCTCGTACTGCAGGAGACACGGCGGGCAGCGCCGATGCCGTCGATAACAGAGTGACCGGTGTGACTGGCCCCGCTGGCAGCAGTAGCGGACGCTGCGTCGGTGAAGCGGCTCAGACTGATGACGCGGCAGGCGGCGAGCGACGGCGCCCAGTTGTCTCCTTTAAGGCTGCGGGGCCGGCTCGGCGTGGCGTCGAGTCGCGTCGCGGCGCGCCATTAACGATACATTGGACGGGAGCCCGGGGACGCAGGGCGGCGCCCCATGAATTCATAACTGAGCTGCCGCAGCTGGCTGCCGCTGCACACATGCATACTTGATGGCGCCAGCGGTCTAGCCGCCGCCTCTGCCGTCGCCCAAAACGCGGAAAGCAATCCATTTGCGACCTCACTGTCTCCCAGCTCAGCAGGCGGCACACCAAACGTGGCTACACTGCGTCGGCGACACTGAACGTCCTTCTGTCCAACCTTTTCCTAAGTTTCACGTTCCGAGGCAGATCACTACAGTGCCCCAGTGAGGGAGTGTTCAATCATCACTGCTCTCACACTCAAAACAGACAATTACACCGTTGACTATTAAAATAGCACCAAGTAACGTCATTTTACGATGGCTGTTCAATAGCTAATGCAACACATATTTTTCTTGGCCAGTTTTGGCTGAAATATGCGAAATTTATTGTAGGACATCGTCAAATATTCCCGATCCAGCTCCTATAGTTTCATGAAATTTCAATTGGTTGTGTCGCTATAACTTAGACTTCAAAATGGCGTCTGTAACGGAGGTACGTTCTGACCAGAGAGGTGTCATTGAGTTTCTTTTGGTAGAAAACCAGAGCATCGCAGATATTCATAGGCACCTGCAGAATGTATCTGGAGACTTGGCAGTGAACAAAAGCACGGTGAGTCGTTCGGTGAGGCGTCTGTCATCATCGTAACAAGGTCGCGCAAACCTGTCAGATCTCCCGCGTGCCAGTCTGTTGCACACAGCTGTGACACCTGCAATGTTGGAACGTACGGACTCTCTCATTGCTCAGCTGGACGTCTCTGTTAGTAGTGCTGACACACTCGTCACCCTTTGTGGTGCTCAAAATGTGTGTCCACTGGGTTCCTCTCCTAACAGAAGACCAGAAACAGCAACGACGCGTAATCTGTGCAGAATTCCTTGCGCGTTACCAGCTGATCGTTACAAACGTCGTCACAGGCGATGAAACATAGGTTCATAACTTCGAATCGAAAACAAAACGGAAATCCATGGAACTGCGTCCACCACCTCTCCGACGAGGAAGTGGAGCCACACACTGAGCCGGTAATGTCATGGAGACTGACTTTCGGGCACTGAAGGAGTTATTCTGTTCTATTTCCTCCCTCATGGCGCAACGATCAAATCTTAAGTGTACTGTACTACCTTCAGGAGACCGAGTTGAGCGTGTTCGTCGCCAGGATTTTCTCCTTCTCTATGACAACGAATACGCACCTTCCAACCTCTATCAGTGTGGCCCAATGAAGGATGCACTGGGCAGGAAACAGTAGGTGCATGATGGGGCGGTTATTGATGAAGCAAGGTGTTAGTTCCAATGACGACCAGTAGAGTGGTACCATGCCGACATACAGGACCTCTCAGTAAGGTGACGTAAGGCCTTCGCCTTGAACGGAAATTATGCTGGAAAATAGGGTTTGCGGCGAAAGAGGTGGGGAATAATATGTTGTACTGGAATCTTGAATAGAACCAACCTGCTTTCAGAAAAAAGATGTGTTGCATTACTTATTGACTGTCCCTTGTACTTGTTGTGCGTAAAAAGTACAGTAGAAACAGCACTTGATTTTGGGGATATACAAGGTGCGAAATTTAGTGTTTAAAGCTGCCACCTCGGGCAACTACAATGTCTGTAACTTAACTGGATCTCAAGTCAAACTAAGCACTAAGTAAGTAACTAACATGGATTATAGGTATCAGTAAGTCATTGCATGCTGCTTCAGCTCTATACGGGTGTTCATCAATCCTAACGACAGCCGAGTGATGACGTGCTAGTTTGTTGGCAAGCCGTGACCAGGTCTATTCTGTTGGTGAGAGATCTGTAGTACGTGATTGCCAGTGCAACATTCATGGGATCCTGATCAACGCAAACAACAATATCTATTCACCTTCTTACAAATAAACAACGCCCATACGTAATTTCTTAATGAGAAACTCACTGCGTGATCATTTTTTCTGTACGGAAAGTAGTTGGCGTTAGTCCTGACTACTTTATGCGGCTGTGGTCTAACTCTAAAAATTTGCATATTCAGTCACGAATTTAACTTTTGCTGACTGTCCTCTTCATGGTGCTGCAATTTCACCGAATCGCTGTGTGTATTAACCAGCGACACTTACTGTTGTTTAGCATATGTCCTGAGGGTACTGGACGTCGCTTCAGAGGAATCCAGTTTGTAGTGGAACTGGTCATTGGGGAGCGGCGGAGATGGGTTGAGAGATGTGTACACATTTTAAGATCGTTTTCATTTCATAATCAAAAATAAAAATTTGCACCCCAAGATGATGTGAACCCAGTTCCAATTATAACAAAATTCTTCAGAAATATAACCAACGGTAAATCCAAAATTTATCAGAAATACTATTTATAAAAAAATGGTCAAAATTAAACAGTCACTTGTAAGATTACACAAGACATAATTTCAACATTTATAATACACCTAGATCAATAGAACGTGTAGTCCATTGGGCCAAATGCTGGTCAAGCTCCGGTTTCAGTTGTTACGTGAATGGCACTTTAGATGCGTACTAAATTATCAAGTAAAAGTTCAGTTAACTACAATTTAAGATAATATTTAACTAAATAGCGCAAATGCCGGCTCGGCACCAGCTTCAGTTAATATGTACGTGCCACTTAAGGTGCATACCAAAATTTTCAAGTAAAAGTGCAGTTAGGTAGAACCAGTTCAAGATTAAATTCAGAAGCACAATGCTGGTCGATCAGCGGCTTCAGTTATTATTTGAATGGCATTTAATCTGCATACTAAATTTCTCAGGTAAAAGTTCAGTTAACTAGAATCAACTCAAAATTTAATTCAATGGCACAAAAGTTGGTCAAGCTCCAGCTTCGGTTATTATCTGAAGACAGTCCCAATCACTATCAGTTGGCTCTTCCGTGCCGCTAACGGATACTCCCACAAAATCATTAACTATTCACAGCTTTCACTGCTCCTCTAACTCTAAAGAACAACAACCCCGCACGTAGACTTGAACTCGTCAGCGGTAGCTTGCCAGCACACAAGCCACAAGTTAACGCGTCTAACTAGCCACGACGACAACACTTTCTTCCCGTTTGTCATTTGCTGCCAAATTATCTTCTCTAGATTCAGCCCACATGCTAGCAGCCCACTAAAACTACACAACCGGTGGAAACGTCAATGATTAACCACCAAACGAAAGAACAGGAAATATCGATGGCCACCAAAACCACCGAACCATCGATTAAAAGGTTTGGGACCAGAAGATTCACAAATTCACATGACTATAGTGCATCCTGAACACATAAATACAATTCGCTGAGGAATGAAACAAATAGGAAGTGCTGGAAAGGTAAGACGAAATGGCTGCATGAAAAATGTTAAGAATACGAAAACGAAATGATTCACGGGAGAACTGACTCACCACATAGGAAAGCCAAAGTAACCTAGGAGAAATTAAAAAAAAAAAAATTGTGTGAAATCTTATGGGACTTAACTGCTAAGGTCATCAGTCCTTAAGCTTACGCACTACTTAACCTAAATTATCCTAAGGACAAACACACACACCCATGCCCGAGGGAGGACTCTAACCTCCACAGGGACCAGCCGCACAGTGAAATTAAAAGCAAGGGTGGTAATACTAAGAGAGCAACGCGAATTCCACTGTTAAATGCAGAGGAGACAGTGAATAGGTGGAAAGAGTTCACTGAAGGCCTCCATGAGGAGGAAGATTTGTCTGATGTGATTGAAGAAGAAACAGGAGTCGATTTAGAAGAGATAGGGGATCCAGTATTAGATACAGAATTGAAGAGAGCTTTGAAGGACTTTAGATTAAATAAGGTGGAAGGGATAGACAACAATCCATCAGAATTTCTAAAATCACTGTGGGAGGTCAAAACAAAACGACTATTCACGTTAGTGTGTAGAATGTGTGAGTCTGGCGACATACCATCTCACTTTCGGAAAAGTATCATCCACGCAATTTTGAAGAACGCAAGAGCTGACGAGTGCGGGAATTGTCACACTATCAGCTTAACAGCTCATGCATCCAAGTTGCTTGCAAGAACAATGTACTGAAGAATGGAATAACCTTGGGTATGTGTTATATTACGATCAGTTTAACTTTAGGAAAGGTAACACACCAGAGAGGCAGTTCTGACGTTGCGGTTGATAATGGAACCAAGACTAGAGAAAAATCGAGACACATCAACACGATTTTTCGACCTGAAAAAAGCGTTGGACAATGTAAAATGGTGCAAGATGCTCGAAATTCTGATAAAAATTAGGGTAAACTATAGAGAGAGACGGGTAATATACAATATGTACAAGAGCCAACAGGAAATAATAAGAGCGGACGACCAAGAACGATGTGCCCGGATTAAAAAGAGTATAAGGCAAGGATGTAGTCCTTCGCCCTTGCTGCTCAAACTGTACATCGAAGAAGCAAAATGGAAATTTAAAAAAAAGTTCAAGAGTGGGTTTAAAATTGGAGGGAAAGGATATCGATGATACGACTCGCTAATGACATTGCTGTGTTGAATGAAAGTGGAAAAGAATTACATGATCTGCTGAATATAATGGGCAGTCTAATGAGTACGGAATATGAATTGAGAGTAAATTGAAGAAAGACGAAAGTAATGAGAAGTAGCAGAAATGAGAACAGCGAAAACGTTAACGTCGTAATTAATGGTCGCGAAGAAGATGAAGTTAAGAAATTCCTTTTTAGCAAAATAACTTGTGACGGATGGGGCAAGGACATCAAAAGCCGCTGTCACCGGCAAAAGGGACATTCCTGACCAAGGGAAGTCTACTAGTATTAAATATAGGTCTTAATTTGAAAAAGAAATTTCTGAAAACGTGCGTTTGGAACATTGTATGGTAGCGAAACATGGACTGTGCGGATACCGGGACAGAAGAGAATCGAAGCATTTGAGATGTTGTGCTACGGACGATTGTTGAAAATTAGCTGGAATGATAAGGTAAGGAATGGGGAGGTTCTGAGCAGAATCGGAGAGGAATGGATTATGTGGAAAACACTGACAAGGAAAAGGGAAAGGATAACAGGACATCTGTTAAGACATCAGGGAATGACTTCCATAGTTCTAAACGGAGCTGTAGTGGGTAGAAACTGTAGAGGAAGAGAGAGACTGGTATATATCCAGCAAATAGTTAAAAACGTAGGTTGCAAGTGCTACTTTGAGATGAAGACGTTGGCACAGGAGAGGAATTCGAAGCGGGCGCATCAGACCAGTCAAAAGACTGTTGGCTCAAAAAAAAGAAAGATTCCTCACTGAAATAGAGACAGACCCCAAGAGCACAAATGTCGACGGCCGTCAGCCCAACGGACATCACTACGTTCCCGCTGCCCGCTGAGCTGTCTCTTGCAAACTCCGTCTTCGCCAGTGACGTTTACTTGTTCTCTGCTTCTGACCCAGAGATTCTAGCTGTTGCAGCGACGGCGATCTTCAGTCCCCGCAGCTTTCCCCCCCGCCCCCCCCCCACCGCCCCCCCCCCCCCCCCCCACCCCACCAGTCGTTAGGGCGGCCCAAGCGTTAGCTCCAGCTGCGCACTCGTCCGACACTGCAGGTGACCGCGGAATTTTTCAGATCGTCGGTTGGATGGTGAGGCTGGGACCGCAACACAATTAGAATCCAAGAAATTTTCATCTGGAATAAAAGGGTTGCCAAACAATCTTTGTTTTGGGGTGCTGTATTAAGTCACGCCCTCCTCAATCATGGAGTGAGGGCACGGGGCACTGTTGAGGGTTTCCGTTTCTCATACTATGTCGTTGCTCTGGATTGCCTCATTTGGTGATACTCGAGGTGAGTACCCTATGTGCCAGAACTGGCTGCTGTCTGCTCTCTTAGTAATCAACAATGCAATTACAAATTAGCGGTAACTGTAGCCGTATACGACACTGTACCTGCGGTCGCTAGCCCACAGTTGTACAGTGATTACCGACAGGCAGATAGCTGTTTTGTATCGTGGACGTGAATGACGTTTGTGTCTATTTGGGTGACAAGTCGAAAGAAAGTGAAGGTGTAGAGCTGTTGATATCTATGCTTGGCGCCAGCTCTTTGCATGTTCTTAGGGTGAGAGTGTGCCATGTAAAATGAAATTTAAGTCTCATAAAAAGTTGTTTGGAGGATCCCGAGCGCTAGGCTCCTCACTATAAGGTTTTTTTTTCTTCGCTCATGATGATGACAGACTTCATGCATGCACCTGCTAGTCCGCAGCTAGTGGTCGTGCGGTAGCGTTCTATCTACCCACGCCCGGGTTTCCGGGTTCGATTCCCGGCTAGGTCAGGGATTTTCTCTGCCTCGTGATGACTGGGTGTTGTGTGCTGTCCTGAGGTTAAGCAGTTCTAAATTCTAGGGGACTGATGACCATGGATGTTAAGTCCCATAGTACTCAGAGCCATTTGAACCATGCACCTGCTATCAATCAGGACTAAGTTCTTTAATATTAGTAACTTTCAGATCATTAGCATGTCCTGTGTTCTAAAAATTTAAACAAAATCTTTTTCTTTTCGCTTACGAACCTTCGACTGTTTTCCAGCATGTTTTTGAAGTTATCTCTATTGGCGATACAAAGTTTCTAGTTTTGGTAGGCAGTTTCTCAGTTGCAGTCTCGGTTTTCGCGCTTTTTCTAATAAATCATCATTTTCCGCACAGCATGTGCGACACATAGCTAATTTACGATATGGCAGATAAATAGTAAAAGAAGTCTATTAACGTTTGTTTGACATAAAGCAGTTTACTTCCTTTCGTGTGAGTAATTACTCAAGCTGACAAGCGTCCTGTAAACGAACTGAAGACGAAGAGATTGTACATGCTGCGACCGCTACCTTCCCTCGAAAGTGAAAGAGGAATGGGGTGGCCAGTGTGTAGCCATGAAGAGAGACGTATCAGCTTGCTCTGAGTTCTCTCTACCTTTCTTCGGGTCACTGACCCGTCATGCTCTTTGACCAGCGTGATCTATGCGTTGAGAACGAATTCAGTGCAGGGGACTGAAGTGAATATCCTATCTGCATTAAGCAATGTGGAGATTGTAATATTTTGGAAAAGTGAAGGATTCCTTTTTGTCTAGATTTTTCAAATTTGAAGAATTTTGTACCCAAACTTGAAGCCCCTTTTTCTTACAGCGAATGGAATCAAACTGAGTGGTAGTCGAAGACAAATTACGAAAAAGTTTAAAAGTGCAGAACCGCAGTGATGTGTTCCGTCACATAACAATCACTTTCAAATTTCCATAGTGCACTGCAAACGAATTGGACAGATCATCTTGCGGTACAATAACGGGCGGCCTCACACTGCTTCCGCCACTGAGGAGAAAATTACATCATTTTTGTGACAAAGTTTTTCTCACCCCCCCCCCCCCCCCCCCCGACAGCCCCGATATGGCACCATCAGATAACGGCTTTTTAGTTCTGAGCGACGCCATTCTGCGAAGCGCTGAAATACTTCGGACAGCCGTACGGAGCAACGAATTATCCAAACTCAGGAAACAACGGAAAATACGTGCACCAATAACAGCGGAGATACGTGTTGTATCCTGACGCAACACAGCCGTTGTGTGTGGATCCCAAGATGGACATCAAATCTCTGGCCTAAAACGCGGCAGTGAACGACTCCAAATAACGTGCACTGAAATCAGTATCAATGTATAAAGCATAGCAAATGGTTTTAAGACAACATATGGACTGCCGGACCACGCGTCTGACCGGGTTCTTATGACCTGTAGCGGATTAACAGCCGTCCTCGTGTAATGAGCTTGCAACGAGCCTTTGTGTAGCGGCAACCAGAAACACAAATAACATCGCTGTTACACTCTAAGTCTGTTTCTATATCGCTGGATGGGCGGGATATGAGGAAGACTGTCATTGAAAACGATAGAAGTGACAAGTGGACAAGGATGATGTGCATGGTTTGTCTAACAACAAAAAGTATGTTCATAGGTGTGGGTTAGTCACGACTTTCAGTATGATGAAAGAAAACAACGCTGACATCTGGTAAAACTTGGCTTTAATTGGGCATGCTATCGGTTTAAAGCCGTACAGCCGCGTCTTCAGCCGGCCACTGTGGCCGAGCGGTCCTAGGCGCTTCAGTCTGGAACCGCGCTGCTGCTACGGTCGCAGGTTCGAATCCTGCCTCGGGCATGGAGGTGTGTGAAGTCCTTAGGTTATCTAGGTTTAGGTAGTTTAAAGTCTACGGGACTGATGACCTCAGATGTTAAGTCTCATATTGCCTAGAGCCATTTTAACCATTTGAACCGCGTCTTCACGTACAACCAACATATTTAAGAACTGAAACATAATTATAAACTGTTTTACAAATTTGTTCTACTATATTAATTACATTAATCCGTCGTAGGTGAACTCAACGTTCTTATTCAAGGTATTGCCATTCTGAGAATATCGTCAAAATTTAAAAAGAAACTAGACGAAAGAGAGATAATTGAGCAAGTGATCCATGTAATATTCTGTAATGATGCCGGGTTAATCGAAAAGATGTATTGGCCATTCATTGCGTATGCAAATGTTTATAATCAAAAGTAACAGTCCTAAAAATATAGCTCATAACATAGTCAACGGTGGAAATGTGCAAGACCGTAGGTACTCCGTCTTCAGGCCACCAGTGGCCTACCGGGACCATCTGTCCGCCGTGTCACCCTCAGTGGAGGATGCTCTCCGTGTCGTTATGATGGTATTCTTGACCGAAGCCGCTACTATTCGGTAGAGTAGCTCCTGAATTGGCATCACGAGGCTGAGTGCACCCCGAAAAATGGCAACAGCAGTGCCGACCACGCCCAACAGCGCTTAACTTCCGTGATCTCACGGGAACCGATGTATCCACTGCGGCAAGGCCGTTGCCAAGACCGTAGGTACAAAGCAGAATAAACTACAGTAGGTACGCCCGTTTCTTACCTATCTCTACTTTATACCTACGATCTTGCTCACTAAGCTATGAGCTATATCTTCGAAATCGGTTATAGCCTTGGGCGCTGTTTCTGTTTCTTATAGATACTCACACATGCAGTAAACGGTCAGTATATCACCTTGATCTACCAGGCAACATTATTAGAGAATATTACATGCACCACCTGCTCAATTATGCATTGCTCGTCTAGTTTTTAAATTGTCAGAGTGGCAATACCTTGACTAAGAACGTCGACCTCACCTATGATGGACTAATGAAATATTTTTTGTGAGTATAAGTCTTCAAATAATCATTATAATTTATAATAACCTAAATTTGCAATACATTTTGTAGTTATTTTTCATTTCTGAAATGTGCAGGTAGCAGCTGAAGACGCGGCTTTAAGGCTTGAAGTCTGTAGCGTGGTCAATTAAAATCGTTTCATAAGATGTCAGAGGTATTTTGATTCATCATGACTTTCATCAGCTGCGAATGCCTTGCATGTAAAACAGTTTGTGACGTCCAGTATGATCTTAGTATTAGTTCTTGCCACATCGCCATCCGCAGAGACTACCAGGGTAAAATTTGAGCAATTTATGTTTAGACCTGTTAGTAGCCTTACCGTCTGTCGGACTATGTACTAGTGGTACCGTTGCCGTTTTAACCATACTTTGAAGAATAAAGTTAGTTAAGGCAATTAACATTTCCTTGTTTGTAGATAGGCTGTATGTCAATTGTTGTGGTACACAATGAAATCCCAACGCTACGATTCATCACAGTGGTAAGGTGACGCAACCGCTTCCGGTGTGGTTAAAACAAGCCTAAATGACGAAGAAAAAAGTGACAACCCTTCCCTCCCTGAAGAACGGGGAATCGCAATCGAGGGAAAAGCCTTGGTGCTCGTAGGCTGACGTCTCAGAGGCGATGCGATAGCAGAAACGGCGAAATCAGTCATGGATCAACTATCAGCCTGTGCTGCGTTTCGAACCTGACAGAGGTTGCCACCCGCTGGCTTCCATGACTGCTTAGGTCCGCAGCTCGTGACCTAGTGGTTAGCATTGCTGCCTCTGAATCACGGGGTCCCGGGTTCGATTCCCGGTCGGGTTGGGGGTTTTCTATGCCCGGGGACTGGGTGTTTGTGTTGTCCCCATCATTTCATCATCATCATCATTCGTGACAGTGGCTAGATTGGACTGTATAAAAAAACATAGGACTGTGTAACAATAGGGACTTTGTACAGGCGTTCATGAATGCGCATTTGAGCACCCCTTAAACTAACCATCATCACGACTGCTTACACCCGAGCCAGCACAGCTAGTCCAATCCAGACGTCTTTAGCCGCTAGAAACCCCATGGACGAGTGCCGCTGTCACGTCTAACATTCATGGTGGTGTTCTATATCGTGTCTCCCTACCACTTTCGCGCAACGACGCACTGAGCGTGTTTTTTAGGGAATTGACTAGTTTGAACCTGGGACCTGTTGCTGGTAAGGAGACGCCAGACCACACATGACATGTAGAATTCAGAAGAGTTCAGTGAGACTAGCGATGATATAACCAAATACTTAATGATCTCAGCGTCAGCTCCACTGCACTCCCTGTAAAAGAATCGTAATACTAACAAAATTTAGCGGAAGGGGTTCAAGGATTTCCTATTTCTGCTTAGCTGGTAAAATAACGTCGAAAAATCAGTTAAGTTTACCATTGGAAATTTTATTCTACTCACAAAATATCGTTTATAAATTGCACTATTGATAAAAAGAAGTGTCTTAATACAGGATGGTAAAAACCAACTGCATTCAACAAAAATGTGAACGAATATTCCCTGAATGGGTTTCCAAGTTCTACAATGAATCGAAGGATGACCTATGCCATATCACATCTGTAATCTAGGTTTGAATTAAGTTTCACAAAAGAGAAAACTATCAAAATGGTCTACAGTGACCCAAAATTATCTTAAATCACTTATCTAACTTGTCGTAAATTACAGTGGCTGATGTGGCTTCTAAATAATTATATAACAGAAAATCATTGCGTTTCAGATTTTTACTTCAAGTGGCAAATGTGAACAGCATGAGCTTTAATTTACGATCGACACTAGTATTACGCAAAAAGGGGATGTAACAGATGAGACTTCTGCTGTTCTGAGTGAAGCTTTATGCGCTGTTATGCGGCATCGCGTGCGTACATTACCTTGTCGTTGGTTAGGCAGTTTCAGGGGGACAGCGGCCGGCGCAGCAGCCATCCAGCTCGCCGTCTCGGAACTAACTCTGTCCTAACTTCTCCTTACTACATTTACCGAAGTTGGTTTAAAAAAAAACTATCTGGCTGTGTTTTCATCTGACCAATCAGGGTCTCAATGTTAACCTTAAGCTCCGCCTACAAAAATTCTGTGTGTCTAATGAGAAACGTTATACTTTTCGTGGTGGGGCAATGTTTTTAAAGTTTGCAACGTAACAGAGACGCGAAAAAGTCTCACGCTAAAACTTGCAGCGGGCGTTGTCCTAGTGGTTAACTGGCGACGTGGGTGTCCAGTCCGTCCCTTATCGTAGGGCCTTCTAGCTTAACATGGTTCTGCTCTCGGCTTCTGTTCTCGTTTCTCCCCTCGGAACTGCGTCTGTCTCACGGTGGGAAGATATGACATGCATTTAGGCATTCTTGTGTTAGTCTGTGGTATTCCATTTGCTCACTCGTTACTTGTATTACTTTGGTTAATTTAATGTCACGATTTATTCGGAACTATGTGACATACTACTGGATTTGCTTATTATGTCAGGGTTTTCATGAAAGGTGTTGGATTTGCCTGACACCTTACACACCCCGAGAGGAAACTGCTAAACAAACATTGGAAACCGCGTGAATTCACGGATCCCGAAACAGATGATGCTATGCGGAGTGTTTTTAGAGACTGCCATGGCGTAGTGTTAGCACATTATGCATGTTAGTCTAAAACCGCCACACAAGCGTCCTCCCAAAATATTCTGAGGGTGTTGTGGAAAGCTGTCATGACAAAGGGAAACGGGAAGCTGTCCTACGTACTGTTTCTGCTCCGTGTGAACACGCCAGCTCATTCTGTACAGGATATAGTAACCATAGTTACTAAGTGCCTTTGACTTGTGTGGTTGCGTGTCGAAAATATATTTCTGGAAAATTATTTTAGACCGCATGACCTAACAAAAGAACCGTGCTTCACAGCAAGAAAACTATGTGCAGTAGATACAATAAATTGCTATCAACTATGAAAATAATTTATCTCTAACACTCATATCCACATTAACTTCCAGTAGGACAATTACAGTAACCACATTTAACTTTAATTCTTTAGGAGAAACAACTCTTTTGATTTTTGTTATTATTATTCTAATTAGATCGCTAACTTACATTCATTAGTACAGAAGTGCTTTCATATGTAATCTCGATTAGAACAAAAGCAGCAATGAATGATTCATGGCCATACCTAGCTATATAACAGAAAAAATGAAACAAAGGCTGAACTCTGGCTCCTTACTGTGTTGTTAATCTTAGATGAATTTGGAAGAGCACATAAATCATATCATTTTAGGCTGAATTATTTTCGTTATATACACGTATAAATTCTATAAAAAAACGGAAGTCTTTCTTAAATACTAAGTGGTTCAGCAAGAGGCGGCACAACATACATACACACATACACGCATACACTTACGCATACAGTACGCCTCTCCACTCCACTGTCCATCGCATCACACTGGTCATCGATTGTTTCGTTCACTGGAGCCGGTGCAATTGCACATTACAGTTACTTTGCTATTTAATACACGTATAATGCTTAGTTCAGAAACAATTTCATGGGAGGTGACACAACACCGTTCCGGCACGTTCCAGGGGAAATTGATCCCTGGTCTCATCCGTCAATTTCTCCTGGCATGGCAGTCAATGATTTCCTCCTCTTTCCCAGACGAAGAAACCATTGTGTGTCAGTCATTTCGAGAATGACCAAGATATGATTTTCGAGCTGCAACGTTTCTTGAGCAAACAAAATGATGACGTCTACAAAGTTTTGTCCAAAACTTCCATCGCAGGTGAAACTTCGCCGCACTGTATGGTGAAGATGTATAGGAACACTAAAGAAAAAGAAAAACCATCGCCAAGATTCCTTGTCGCTGGTTGATTTTTTCTTCAGGGTCAAGGAGACAATTAAAACTCTATGTCTTCTTCTCGAAAGCACCGTCTACAGCGAGAATCAGAAGCCCAGAAGAATGACGATGACGCAATATCCTACACATATTGCTCAGTACACACGTAGATGCCCGTGCAATGACGTGCTGCAAATTGAACGGAGGCTGCTTTTGGCGGCGGCGGCGGCGGCTGGTTCTCATATGTCGCGGTTATTGGTACCGGCGGAAAGCCGGCGGCTGCCCGCCGCAGACGGAATCAATCGTCTGAGCGGCTCGCTCTGGCGCTAATGCGATCGCCGCCGGCCGCGCCGTTTGATTAGCTGGCTCGGCGGCCGCCGTGACGTCACGCGGCAGCAATAACTGTGGCGTGCCCGCACAGGAGGTATGTCCGGCGGCGCGCGCTCGCCGGGCGCGCAATCGGCCGTGAGGGATCGCCACGCCTCGCTGCCCCCGTGATGCGCGCATATCCGCCGTGGAAGCCTATCAATAAAGCGTTCACACTTAGCGCGCAGCTCGCGCGATAGGCCGCTTCAAACGCGTCTCGTGCTCGAAAAGGCTGTGCGTTCACGTTCAGGGGTGGGGGATACAGGGAGCGTCTTTAAGCTTGGAGACTACAGTATCACAATGTAACACATGCAGTGGCGTTACTGCTGCGAAAATTGTTGCCTCCTGACAGTTGTAGAGACACTATACGTCATGTGTGCTGTATCTTCGTTTGTTTCTAATTGTTTTTTACTTAATTTAGGAAAGTCATTACGTTTTAGCACTCCGGGTGGTAGTAAAATGCCAGGAGACCTGAATGATAACAAAATAAATGTAAATATAACCAAGACTCATTGAAAGAAACGGAGGAGGGGGAGGAGGAGATTAGTGTTTAACGTTCCGTCGACAAGGAGGTCATTATAGACGGAGTGCAAGCTCGGGTGAGGGAAGGATGGAGAAGGAAATCGGCCGCGCCCTTTCAAAGGAACCATCCCGGCATTTGCCTGAAGCGATTTAGGGAAATCACGGAAAACCTAAATCAGGATGGCCGGAGACGGGATTGAACCGTCGTCCTTCCGAATGCGAGTCCAGTGTGCTAACCACTGCGCCACATCGCTCGGTTGAAAGAAACGGCATAAACTACAATGACTTCCAGGTGCAACATTCTCGAAACTGCATATAATTGCAAGTTATACCACTAAAGGCATGAATGGTCCCAACGTAACCTTCAAATCCACCTCGACCAGTTCACTGCCTGGTTCCTTCGCATCAACCCTTCCAAGACTCAGGCAAATCATCATGGGTCGTATCACCCTCTCCTTCCGGCTCCACAATTTTTACCTCACCATTTATGGTTCTCCTATCCACCTCACCCCATCTCCTTACTACCCAACACTAAGCCCACAAACTTTGACTCCTGAAACTCCTGTCTAGCTGGACATGGGGACTGCATCCTTCCACTATTCTTCACACCTACAAATTCTTGATCTGTCCCATCCTTTGTGTGGACTGGATTTATTTTCTCTCAGGTTCTATAAAGCCCTCCAAATCCTTGAACGCAAGGCATTCTGTCTCGTCTTCCGTATCCACATGGACCTTTATGACTTCATACTCACATCTTTTCCTTTCCCTCGAACACATTCGCACCCTGTACATCATCTGCAGACTCGATGCCCCCCACCCCCTGGTGTCTTCTATCCTCAACCCCCAGCCAGTGGCTTGCCTTCACCATTGTGTCTCGCCCCCTCTCCATTTCCACACCCTTCACCTCCTTTCCCCCAATTCAACTTTCAGCACCTACGCCTTCCAGATGATGAGCGTCACCCTGATACCTACCCCTTCCAGATGATGAGCGTCACCCTGATACCTACCCCTCCAGGATGATGAGCGTCATCATGATACCTACCCTTCCTACCGACCCTACGTTCCTCCTCCCACGCCTCAGGGCTCCCTCTCCCCTCCTCTGCCCTTCCCCTGAGCTGTTTTCCTCCCTCCTCCACCTCCCTTATCTTTCCAGTACCCCTTCTGCATCTCTGCACCCTCTCCAGCCTCCTCTCTCCTACTGACCGTTCCTCTCCCCTCTTTTCCCATCGTCTCAGGCCTCCCCTCCCTCGGCAGGTCCCTCCCAGCAGTTTTTATTTTTCGACATGTGCGCTCTGTCTCATGCTGTGGATTTACAGTGTCGTATTTTAATACTATGGTCACCTTTTAGCTTGTGCATGCTCCACGAATAGCCAACTGTGCTTTCCAACTTTACGTCGACTCCATTAACTGTCCCACAATTAACGTCTCTGTGTAAGTGTATATTATAACCTTCATTGTCTCCCCTTATAATGGTCTTATGTCCTCCTTTTTATCTCCTTTTGTATACTTATCGCTTTCATATTTTTATTAAATGTATCACCTGGGCGAAGAGTGGCGAATTATGCTACTGCCAGCCCTCCCCTGCCCATAAGGGACAAGGGAAAGAAATCGACACTTCTTTTGCGCGTTTCCCTGTTCATCAGGGCAGTTTATTCTGCTTCGAGACTTGTTCCGTGTGTGCATGTTCATCGTCTCTCTGTTTGTGCATCATCATCGTTGCCGCCATCTCCACCTCGCTACCGTCTGTCTGCTGTACCACCGTTGTCGTCGCCACCATCGTTGCCGCTGATCCACTGCCGTCATCTTCGTCGTCGACGCCATTGCTGATGCCGCCTACGCTCATTTCCTTACCCATCCATCAACTGGAAACTTTGGTGTCATCACACCTTCTCTCACGACGGCCACTGTTTACACTTGCCCCTTCCAATCCCCTACAATCATCACTTGGAGCACTTACACCTCTCCCTGTCTTCTCCTCTCCAGACACATCACCCTCAGTAGCGCTCTCTTAGGATCCAGCACAGGACCAGATTCACCAACTATAGTACCAACAATTGGCTTGCCACCACCATACGTTAGTCCACCTGCACCAACACAATGCTCAGCCAGATGTTCCTGGACTGTGGTACTCTCTTCATCCAAACCCTTTCCAAACAATCCCATTACCTGTAAACCCCCCCCCCCCCCTCCCCCGCCCGCCCCACCACAGTTGTGCCATCACTTCTTTCTTACCTACATCTAAGACTGCGAAACGTTTCAGCTCTGACAAAGCCACCATCCTTGATTCCAAATGAACACCTAAGCAAGCGGAAAGCCCAGACCTTGTGGACTGCCTGGCGAAAATACATGTTTAATTCCTGAGGTACACAAAGACTATCATCCAAAATTAAGCTAAACGCATTCTTTGAAAATTGTTTCGAATAGTTAGTTCATGAGCCCACATGAATAGTAAACAATAGTGAAAACACACTTGACCTCTTAGCAACTAATAATCCTGAGCTAAAAACGAGGATCAAAACGGATATAGGGATTAGTGAACAAAGGATTGTCGTAGCGAGCACGACTATTTTAATCCCCAAATCCTCCAAAAATTAACGAAAAATACACATATTTAAAAAACAGATAAAAATTCACTTGACGACTATTTGAGATGTAATCTCCACTCCTTCCAAATTAACAGTGTAAGTGTAAACCAGATGTAGCCTGCATTCAAGTAAATAGTATCGGGAGCAATTGAGAGATTTATACCTAATAAATTAAGAAACAACAGATCTGATCCTCCATGGTAGACGAAATGGGTGAGAACACTGTTGTGGAAACAACGAAAAAAAAAACATGCCAAATTTAAAGAGACACAAAATCTCCAAGACTATCAGGGATGATGATCTCAGCAGTTTTATCCCATGAGACCTTACCACAAATTTTCAAAAAAGTGCAAGATTGGTGGTCTTTTACAGAAGCTCGAAATTTAGCATGGACTTCAATGCCAGATACTTGTAATAATTTCCACAATGAAACTTTGTCTCCAAAAACCTGGCAGAAAATCCAAAGAGATTTTGGTCGTTTCTGATACAAGCTAGTGGCAAGGGATAATCAACGCCTTCTCTGCGCGATAACAATTGAAATGCTGTCGAAGACCGTGTTGCCAACGCAGAGTTACTAAACACAGCCTTGCGAAATTCTTTTACCGAAGGAGACGAAGTAAATATTCCAGAATTCGAATCAAGAGCAGCTGCCAACATGAGTATCGTAGAAGATATCCTCGGAGTAGTGAAGCAACTACAATCACTTAACAAAGGCGTCTTCCGGTAAGCACTGTATACCACTTAGGTTCCTTTCAGAGTATACTGATACAAGAGCTCCATACTTAACAATCATATACAACCGTTCGCTCGACGAAAGATCTGTAGGCAAAGACTGTAAATTTGCACTGGTCACACCAATATTCAAGAAAGGTAATATGAGTAATCCACTAAATTCCAGGCCCCTATCACAACGTCGATATGCAGCAGGATTTTGGAACATATCTTGTGTACGAAAATTATGAATTACCTCGAAGAAAACGGCCTATTGACACACAGTCAACACGGATTTAGAAAACATCGTTCTTGTGTAACATACCTAACTCTTTACTCACACGAAGTTTTGAGTGTTATCGACAAGGGATTACAAATTGCTTCCGTATTTGTATGTTTCTAGAAGGCTTTTGACACTTAAGCACACAAGCGGCCTCAGTTATGTGACTGGATTCATGATTTCTTACAGAGAGGTCACAGTTCCTAGTAATTTATGGAAAGTCATATAGTGTTATAGACCCTCTATTGTTCCTTATCTACATAAACGATTTAGCAAACAATGTGAACAGCCGTCTCAGGTTGTTTGCAGGTGACGCTGTCGCTTATTGACTAGAAAAGACATCAAAAGATCAAAACAAATTGCAAAAGATTTAAAAAGATATCTGTATGGTGCGAAAACAGGCAGTTGACCCTAAATAACGAAAATTGTGTGATCAGTCGCATGAGAGCTAAAAGGAATTCGTTAAATTTCGGTTACACGATAAATCAGTCAAATCCAAAGGCCGTAAATTCAACTAAATACTCAGGAATTATAATTACGAACAACTTAAATAGAAAATCTTGTGGGGAAAGCTAATCAAAGACTGAGTTTTATTAGCAGGACATTTAGAAAATGTAACACATCTACTAAAGAGACTGTTTACACTACGCTTGTCTGTCCTCTTTTAGAATACTGCTGCGCGGTGTGGGATCCTCACCAGATAGGCTTGACGGAGTACATCGGGACAGTTCAAAGAAGGACAGCCCATTTTGTATTATAGCAATGATACAGGATTTGCGGTGGACATCATTAAAAGAAAGACTTTGTTCGTTGCGGTGCAATCTTCTCATGAAATTTCAGTCATCAGCTTTCTCCTCCGAATGCGAAAATATTTTGTTGACGCCGACCTACATAGTGAGAAACGTTCATCATAATGAAGTAAAAGAAATCAGAGTTCGCAAGGAAAGATATAGGTGTTCGTTTTTTCCGCACTGTACGTGATGGGAATAATAGCGAACTGTTGTTAAAGTGGTTCGATGAACTCTCTGCGAGGCCCTTAAATGTGATTTGCAGAGTATCCATGTAGATGTAGATGTATTAGAGAGGCATTACACCTTCACCATCCCAGACGACACTCACTTTATTATTTCTTATTTCCGGCAGCGACCTAATACCTCCTTCACACCCCTCAGCTTCCAGTACCTCGACAATATCCGGCAGACAGAACTCAATACAGAATGACAACACAAGACATTCAAGAGCTATTTCATCACAAATACAACACGACTCCAAATCACTACTGAATAACCAACAGACAACTAAAATAATGTCTCCTCTCCTTCCTGGAAGTCCTAGCCATCCTTTACAATACAATCCTATACATGTGTTTCTATCCTTAGCTGTGGAAAGTTTAGAGCAACTTCTTCCTCAAACCTAATAAACTTGTCACTGAAATCTCTGCCTATCGTCCCATCACAATGACCTTCATGTTAAGCAAGGTCTTTGTATCCATGCTATCCTGATATATCCATGAAAACCTCAAACAACATCTACCCATTCCTCTCTATTACTGTGCCTTCCTTCCCAATTTTTCCACCAATGACGAAATCCAGTACCTCACTCATCCCCGATCTCACCTTATCAACATCCGAAAATCCACCATTTTGTCTCTCTATATATTCAGAAAGCTTATTACCACCAAACCTATGCACGTTCCATAAATTACGTCCACCTCATAGCGTCCTATCTCTCTAATTGTCTTATATGTGACCATCAACAACAACAACTCCGTATCTTCCATTCAACTGCAGGTGTGCCCTACGATTATGTCCTCTGACCTGTCTTGACTTCTACATTTCTGATCTATCGAAGCCCCCTCCTCCTGTCCAACTCCTCCTGTAAGCTGCTGACACTGTCTTTGACGCCCTCTACCCAAAATGGTTCAAATGGCTATGGGACTTAAGATCTGAGGTCACCAGTCTCCTAGAACTACGTAAACCTAACTAACCTGACATCACACACATCCATTCACGAGGCAGGATTCAAACCTGCGACCGTAGCAGTCGCTCGGTTCTGGACTGAAGCGCCTAGAACCGCTCTGTCATCCTGGCCAGCCGCTCTCTACCCAACCATTCATAAATCCCATGGACCTCTACATCTCCATCTCAGTCATATCACCTCCTGGTTCAACCAGTGGCTCCTCGGAATTTATCCTATCAAAACCCAGGCAATAATTATAGACCAAACCACCTGCAGCTTCTGTCGCCACCACTTTTACCTTACCATTTACTACTATCCTATGAAGACTATACTATCAAGTTAACTAACACACTGAAATACATAAGACTAATGCTTTACCAATACTAACCCATCTACTAACATTTCAACAGAGAGCCCACAATAGACTAAAATTACTAAACTAATTAGTCGAACATGGGTATTGCATCCTTCCACAACCATCCACATCTATGAAACCCTGATCTGACCCATCCTCTGTTATGCAAATATTGCATGGTCTTCGTTCCTCCCTCCTTTTATCAATTCCTACAGTTCTCCAAATAGGAGGTACTCTACCCAGCCATTCAGATCCGTTTACCCTCTGCCACCCACACCAACTTATAAAATTCCCCAGCCTTCTTTTCCATGAAGAACATTTCCGAATATCGTGTGCTACCCATAAACTCGACACTACCCGTGCCCTAGTTTCCTCCCATGTTGAAACTCTACCGTGCCTATACTACCACCTTCCCCCAATACCACACTTCCACATCCTCTAGCAACGAAACTTTAATGGCTTCCCTTACTTTACCATGATATCTACTCTTACATAAACTGTCCTACCAGATCTAGGACATACATAACACCTTCCCCTTGTCAGAGATCCCTTCGCCTTCTATCCACCCCATCCTCTTGATTCAGAACTGCATCCCTCGTCATTCTTCCCCAGTCCATCCTCCAAACATCCACCCACACAAAATCCCTCCTATGAGCTACTTTTGAATGCTACCTTCCTGTGATACAGTTAACCCTGGCAGTCTATATCCACTCATCCCCTGACTCGTCTATGAATCAGTCATAATATCGGCCTTTTCATTTTACCCTGTGCAACTGTCTATGTGTTTTTTTACATTCATCTGCAACACTCATTTTCCATTCATCTCTGTCTATATTTTAATTAATCATCAAATAAAACTTCTTTATTTTATCTTATGCAACTGATAGTCTGTCTTTTTATTGTGCTAAACATTCCTTTTGATCAACTACTATGTCCATTTTTAAAGTTTTAAAAATTTTACCGTCGTGTCGGTGAAGAATGGCTAATTGTATCCGCTGACAGCCCATCTACGACCCTTACGGGGTAAAGGAAGGGGAGAGGGGGTGAAGTAATAATAAAAGAACTGAAAGCAAAAGTCCCTGTTTCTTCCTAATAGCACTTACAACCATTTACTTAGCACACTGGAGTCGCATTCAGGGGGACGACAGTTCAAACTCACGTCTGGCCATCCTGATTTGTGTTTTGTGTGATTTCTCTAAATCATTTCAGGCAAATCCAGGATCTTTCCTTTGAAAGGGCATGGCCGACTTCCTTCCATATCCTTCCCTACCAATGGGACCGATGACCTCGCTGTTTGGTCCCCTCCCCAAATCAGCCAACCAACCAACCATTTACAACAAGTTCCTATCCATATACCTCAGCTGTGGAAAACCTCCAAAATCCTAAATTTCCTCAACCCAAACAAATGGCACAGAGGTTTTTTTTCTCCTATCGACACATCATCTTCATATCAGTGTTTAGCAAGATCTACAACTCCAGCTTGTATCGATGCACCCATCAACAACTGAATATTCTTTTCTGTTAATCAGTAGACGTTTCTCCCACTTTCTCCTCTGATTACTAACTCCTGTAGCTCATATGTCTACTACCTATCAACAATTTTCGTATTCTTTGACCTCGAAAAAGCCTACAACTGCGTATGGCAACATGGTCTCCTCTTTAAAGTCTAGACATATGTACAATATCAGCGTAGTTGATTCCTTTCTAACAGTCCATTCTTTGTCACTATTAACAATACAAAATTCTGTATAATCTATCCTGTTTGCAGGGCTGACCCAAGGCTCCATTTTCTCTCCTCTCTTTTACATCTCTGACTGCTGCTACCCGCAACTCGCCCCATCAGTATGCTGTAGACAAAATTCCGGAATTATCAATGGTCCCTCCAACTCCACCACAAAGTTTTCCTGCTGGCGTAACCAGTGGCGCCTGGGGATGGACCCCACAACAACGTGGCTAATAATAACGTGACGGATCATCTGTAACTTCCGTATCGATGACTAATTATTTACAAATGTCCTATCCAGGTAACTAATGTCCTAAAATGTCTTGGAATATCCCATAACCGCCATGCAACACGGAAGCCTCATCTGCAAACAATCGAACAGAAAGCTCACAACAGGCAATAGTTATTAAACCTACTAACTGCTCAAACATGGGGATTACAAGCCTCTGCTGCACTCCACATCTACAAAATACTTACCTGCTAATATTGACTGGGTATCTTCTCCCCTCAAAATCCATGATCCCCATAATGGACTCGTCCGCATATGTGCAATATCCACAAACAAGATTCCAATAACTTCATTGTTTCCCCTCTGGTCACCAAGCCTGGTATGGTGTCGTGCTTATACAAGAAATCCCATCGTCCCCCATGCGAAGATACACACTCTACACCCTCTCTCACTGGAACTTGAAATGACACTCCTCACACACAGTGAAAGGCGTTACAATATTTGTCCATCGTATCATCAGTACCTCTTTCCCGCCTACAGAACTCCACATCTGGGCTCCTCCTACTGCCTGCTCTCTCGTTGTTTCCCCATCCCTACTCTTCTTGTTACTACATCTCTGTCCACTCCTTCTCCCTCTCCCACTATTCAACACCTTCAAAAAATGGTTCAAATGGCTCTGAGCACTATGGGACTTAACATCTTAGGTCGTCAGTCCCCTAGAACTTAGAACTGTTTAAACCTAAGTAACCTAACTACATCACACACATCCATGCCCGAGGCAGGATTAGAACGTGCGACCGTAGCAGTTGCGCGGCTCCGGACGGAGCGCCTAGAACCGCGAGACCACCGCGGCCGGCTCAACACCTTCTCTCCGTAGATACTAACGATTGGGTTCCTATATTTATATCCACACCCTTCAACCCTACAGATGATCTAACATTTTCACTACTCAAAATAATTTTCATCAAGTGTAGGTCCCTTAACATGTCACTGAAAGGACAGTGAACCTTTTTAAAGAACGTCGCGGTTTCCGAAGTATGTTTTGAGTGTATATTTTTTTTTCGTCTTCACGTCTTAGGATTCCGATTGATTTAATGATTTAACAAATAAACAAACACAGACCGATCAGGGCTTGACGTCGACTGGTGCCGCCGTGTCATCCTCAGCCCTTGGACGTCACTGGATGCAGATACGAAGGAGCAGGGAGTCAGCATATTACTGTCCCGGCCGTTGTAAAATTTCGTGTAGCTATTTCTCAGTCAAGTAGCTTCTTGATCGGTCTCATAAGGGCTGCGAGCACACCGCTTGCCAACAGCACTCAGAAGACCTAGACGGTGACCCATCCAAGTGCTAGCCATGCCCGACAGCCCTTAATGTCTTTGCTCCTTGTAGTTTGGAAAGTGGCAGTATAGATCAAAACAAGAAACGATGTCCAGTAAACGTCACCTCTAAATGCATACCTTAACAGCTGTGAGTACTTGCTCATGTTCCGTATAGTGAAAAACATCTCTGTTGGACAAGTGCTCGAATCTCTTAAGTTATGTGTTTTATGGCCCACATTTCTTTTTTTGTGTGTGTAAGGAACCTGCCCTCAAAGTCTGTAAAGATTTTAGTGACACCCTAACACAACCGTATAACTTTTTCACTTTTCACGCACAGTTTTTTCGTCCTCGACTATATTTTAAATCTTTTGGCTGAAGGTTGGGAGGTCGTAGGGTTGACAGCCGAGCTTTCACCCGTATAGGGCGATGGGGATAAAATAACAGCGAAGAAAATAAAACTGAAAGCAAGAGAGTGAAAACACATTGTTTAATGTGTACGAAACATATGTTTCAGCTCTTGAATCTTCATATTACGGTAGGAATTTTCTCTGACATATAAAATTTTGCACAAAGTCTAATTATTTTCACGTTTCTGCCCATCACTCGAACTGATAATACACTGACATTACCTCAGTACAATTACTTCTAGTCTCAGGAGGAACGTGACGCAGCGTGACAACATACAAGATATTACACCAATGACAGCAGTCACGAAAGCGCGTGTACTTGAACAGTGTACCTTCCCCTCGGATTGGCGTGCTTTCACCGCAGTATATAAAAAATGAGCAGGAGAGTGGAGACTCAGGATTGTACTATGAGGTGACATAAGTCATGGAATACCTCCAAATATCGTGCCGGACCTCCTTGTGCCCGGCGTACTGCAGCAGCTGGACGTGGCATGGGCTACACCAGACGTTGGATGTCCCATACAGAAATATTGAATCATGCTGCTTCTACAGTCATCCACAATTGCGAAAGTGTTGGCGGTGGAGTATTTTGCGTACTAATTCACCTCTAGGTTATGTCCCATAAATACTAGATGGAATTCATGTCGGGCGATCTGGGTGGCCAATACATTCCCTCGAACTGTCAAATTTTTCATCAAACCAATCGCGAAGAGTTGAGGCCTGTCGACGTGGCCCACTGTCATCCGGAAAAATTACACTGTTGATGGCAACATTAAGTCCATAATGGTTGCAGATGGTCTCTAAGTAGCCGAATGTAATAATTTACAGTGAATGATCGGTTCAGTTGGACCAGAGTATCCAGTACATTTCATGTAAACACAGACCACTTCGTATGGAGCCACCATCAGCTTGCATGGTGCCTTCTTGACAACTTGATGCCTTCTTGACAGCTTCGAGCGGTCTGCGCCAACTAGAACCCTAAATCAGCTCTTATCAACCGAAATCGGGACTCATCTGACCAGGCCACGGTCATCCAGTCGTCTAGGACCCAATCGACACGGTCACGACCCCAGGAAATGGAAATTCGTGGGAAGGCCTTATGGGACCAAGCTGCTGAGGTAAATCGATCCCTAAACTGCTGAGGTCATCGGTCCCTAAAGTTATGCTCTTCTTAATCTAACTTAAACCTACTTATGCTATGGACTACACACACCTATGCCCGAGTGAGGACTCGAACCTCTGACGGGGGAAGCAGCGCGTACAGTGACGAGGCGCCTTACACCGTGAGGCTACCCCGCGCGGCCACGAGCCCAGGGGAAGTTCTGTTAGCAAAGGCACTTACGTCAGGCATCTGCTGCCATAGCCCATTAATGTCCAACTTCACCGCAATGTCGTAACACATGCATTCATCGTACGTCTCACATTGACTTCTGAGGTTATTTCATGCAGTGTTGTTTGTCTATTAGCTCTGATACCTCGATGCAAACGCCGTTGCTCTCGGTGGTTAAGTGAAATCCACCAGTCACTGCGTTGTCTGTGGCGGAAAGTAATGCCTGAAATTTGGAATTCTCGGCACACTCTTGACATTTTGCATCTCGGAATATGAATTCTCTAACGATTTCCGAAATCGAATGTACCGTGCGTCTATCTCCAAGTTCTATTCCGCGCTCAGAGTCTGTTGATACCAGTTGTGCGACAACAATCAAATAGTGTCATCTAAGTACAAATGACAGCTCTGTCAATGCTCTCCGCATTTATACTTCGTGTACACGATACTGCCGTCATCTGTATATGCGCAAGTCGCTATCCCATGACATTTGTCTCCTCAGTGTATGAAAATCATGCGACAGCAAAACAAACTGCCTCACAGCAGACCTTGATAAGCAGGCTGGATGACTGGTTTATAAAACCAAATAACCCTTAATGTAACTGTGGTGCCGAAGACTACCATATTCATTAAATGTAAGTGCATGTGAGTATTTTCGTCATACGTCCACAGAAAGGTGCAAGTCATTTGGCGGAACTCAGCTCTTTATTGATGGCTTACCTTCTACTATCGTTGACCCGTACACTTTCTGCATTTCGCTCTTTTTTTAAGATTTTGCTGACCAGGGGGATGTATAAATTCATGTAGGTCGCTAGTAATCTGATCTCAAAGTGATTTTACGCAACTCGTGACCCTACACCTGATATAATACAACATCTCCGCTCATCAAAGTCGACTCCAGTAGATCTATTTCGTAAAGTTTTTGATGCTGATGTAGCTGAGATCCAGACGAGAGTAAAATATGCTGCTCAAAAGGGACTCAAGATGCAAATAAATCATGATGACATTTACAAATGCATCACTATTTTGCTGTTATCTGGATATTGTAAGGTCATTCATAGACGCATGTACTGGGAGACCACAACAGTGCCCTTGTTTCGATTTCTATCTCCAGAAATACTTTTGAGAAAATTCATAGCTTCTTCCATGTCGATGATAATGACAGCATTGAAAAAAGAAAGTTTATAAGGTTCGGCCATTAATTTCACATCTAAATAAAAAATTTCAAGACGTCATTTAGTCTCTAGGGTCAAACCTCTCCTTGGATGAGGCCATGGAGCCTTATTATGGCCGCCACGTTGTGCAACAGTTTATTAGAGGCAAAGCAATTCGCTATTTCATTGTGTAAAATGCAGTGTGGAACTCCATCCAAAGCTCTGTTTCATTTTGTATCAACAGCGCAAAGAAGACTAAGTTGTCTAATAAACTAGTATTTTTGTCATTTGTCCTTTATTGTTGCAATGTCTTACTTTATTCATGTAATACAGTACATTTGTTTTGTTGGTTCTACTATATGAATTTGCCATGTATACTAAATTTGTAATTAAGCAATGTAACATCACAATGTAAATAAAACGAACAGTACAATACCTGGAAATAATTATGGTACTTTTTCTCGATTTATTCGCGTAAAGAATGTTAATTACAAAAAGTTCAACATAGTACTTGTGATAAAATGGTTTAAGGATTAAAAAAATATGTAAAAAATATGAATTTAAGGCCACCGTTATTAATTAACATTCATAACGTGATTATTAACGCATGTGGGTAGTGGATCTGAAATTTTATCAAAATCTAAAAAATAATAATTCTGGGATATTACGGGTTAACTGATACTTAAGTTCCTATTCTGACCATAACAAGATTGTTTTTCTACTTAATTAAAAGTGCCCATAAGAAACAGGCTCATTTTGTATCTAATCAAAGTTTTCCTAACGTAATGTGCAGTGACGAACAGCTCCTTTATATTAACCGGCGAGAGCTGTTGAACTTTTACTTGTTTGAGAAAATTATTAGAAAAAAATTAATGTGAATAAAAACGGAACTCGGTTCTAGGCGCTACAGTCTGGAACCGCGCGACCGCTACGTCGCAGGTTCGAATCCTGCCTTGGGCACGGATGTGTGTGATGTCCTTAGGTTAGTTAGGTTTAAGTAGTTCTAAGTTCTAGGGGACTGATGACCTTGGAAGTTAGGTCCCATAGTGCTCAGAGCTATTTGAACCAAAGACGGAACTCATATGATCACTTTGTTGTCCGTCTGTCCGTGTGTGAAGACACCTTTTTCTCATGAACGGGCAGTGGTGCCCAATCGAAATTTATGTCATATACCAAGGTCTGTATTATCTTGGTGACGTAAAAGATTTAGACTTCTAAATCAACGCAATCAAAAGATACTACTGTCTGTGGAAACCCCATTCTTTCAGGAACCAAGTACAAGTATACAAAGGTCTACTGTCGCTTGGTGGTGTAAAAAATTTACTCTTCTAAGTCAATGCATTCAAAACGTACGGCCCTTTACGTCACATATTTTGATACTCACAAACTCACCCATCAAAACTTATAGATGATCTGTCTGCATACATGATTAAGTTAGTACAGAACCCTCAGAGGGCGAAACCTAGGTTGCACTTGCCCTTTTTTTTCTTCACTTTGAATAGTTATTTCACTTTTTGATTCGAGTGTCTGTGTGTGAGTGTGTGTGTGTGTGAGAGAGAGAGAGAGAGAGAGACGGGGGGAGGCGGGCCGAAGCGGAGGAGGACCTGGCTGTGAGAGACGATGTGTGTGGTACGTTTTGTGGAGTTGGGAGTAGGCTGAAGGAGAAGAGTGGTAAACATCTAGGAGTGGGAGGTGTCTGCACTTTATGCGCTAGCCCCGTGGCTTTTATGACAGTATTTAGCAATCGTATTAGACTGTTACTAAACTCGCTTAAAAACTGCTTTCTTGTCGACATCTCAAAAGGATGAAGTGAGATGAAGTTCAAATGGAAATCACAGCACACGATCTGCAATAACACAATATTATTAGCTTGTCATCAGTTTCGGTAACTCCTAGCGTAATATATTTTCGTAACTTTCTGCGTCTCGTACTCAAATTTAATTTTGTAAAAATTAACCTTTGTCTTCACACAACCAGTGTCTCACGGTATCAGTTTTAAAGAATGAAAGCGTTTTGATAATATAATGTTGAATCAAGACTAGCTTTCGTATACTGGAAGAAAATTTTTCAACCCTTTGATAACTATCTGCCTAATGTCACTGGACATATTGCCGCTACGAAGATTGTTTGCTTCTAAGTGCCTAATCTTTGGTACACGTTGTCAAGCGTATGCTGTGCGGTATGCTTCCACTAGTTTGCATGTTTGGAAATCGAACAAGCATCAAGAAGCTTCAACTGTCTTAATGCCTGTAAAACTACCCTACCGACAATCAAGTATGTTTGCACAAACTGACTGACAATGCACGCTTGTGAAGTTAGTAGTTAGTTAGGTGGTCGCCTTTAGACAGCCGCCGGACGAGTGCTGGTGCATAAAATTTGAGTGGGTAAATAACCAATTCCTAATGTGATAAGATCCTGACATTACGGTCTTTTGATTCCCATTTGGGCAACAAGCTGTCATACCGATTTTGTTGGACTTTTCCTGTACTGTATCACTCACTTGATCCATGTTTCTTCGTATTCATATTCGGGGCAGTTGATGGCACTTTAACGATATATTTATTGCTTAGATTACACTAGCAAACCAAAATTCTTTAAATAAACAAACTCTCATTTGTAAAAAAGTTTCGAACTTTTGATTAGAAGTGAGTTAACGCGTTATATCTGACGTAAAGTATGTGAGAGACGAAAAATTTGAAAAAAGTTTGACAATATGTTTAAAATTACTTGAAAGTTGTCTGCTTTTAAACGCTATATGCGTCCAGTCTGGGTAATTTGTGTTCCGTTTTAAGCAAAGGCTAATTTTTCACACAAATCGATATTTATAATCTCATGTCTCCTTAGCTGTACATCGAATAGAGATATAGTTTTCAGTTACATTGAGTGGTATATGTTGATACTGTCTGGCAAATGCTTTTTACCGATCAGTTAGTAGTAAAGAAGTAATAAATGTAAACATCACGCCTCATGGAACAGTTTTACTGCATGACTAACAAAAACGTAGTAATTGATAAACTTTTCTCCTTTCGTTGTTCTGTGTGAAGTGTCAGAAATAAAAAGCCTCGTAAAGGCTTGAAATAAAGTGATATGTTTGCCAGAAGTCATCAAGTGCCCTCATTTTCAGTTACTGGATGAACATTCTGTGCGGAAGCTGCGCAACATGAACTGAACAGCCTCAAGACATAAACAGACTTTCTAATATTGACACTTGTCTTATGGTGATATACCTTTAACTTAAGGTTATATCTGTTAATAATGATAATATGGTAGAATCTCAATTTTTAAATTTCAGCAATAATTCTATGAGATACTAAAAATCAACTTTTGTTACCTGTGGAAGCTGTGACACAGGCAACAACACGCCTTAAAAAACGATGTCAAATTTGAACGAAATATTACCGAAAAAGCGGGAAACGTTATAAGAACAAAAAAATTACCACTAGATGGCACTGCAAACGTCATAATATGCGAAATAAAAGACGCAGGGTACACGGCTGTCCTTCAGTGGGTGTCTGTGATGCTCGACATGACCTTTTCAATTCAGGGTCGTTCGCTGCTGGTAATGCTCTTTTACAAGACGGGCGACTGTGCGCCAGTTGCTGTGCAGAAAGTTTGGACACTCTACGGGGTGGCCCAATGTCTGTTGTAGTCTCGAGGAAATGATTGCGAAATCCGAAATGACGGGTTCTTTTGAAGTGCGGTGTGGCAGAGGAAGGAAAACAACTGATCCGACATCTGTACAATATGCGGCCACAGCATTGTAGCATTGCAGCAGCAGTGGTGTGCAAACATGCAGTGCACACGGAATTATCTGAAATTATGACATGCCTGTGAGTACCGTGTATAAAATTCTACGAAACATAATGCGTTGCTTTCACAGCTATCCAAGTTCATGAACTACTTCATGTTAACCTACTAGTAAGACAAATCTTCGGTCTAAAAACTCCTGCTGGTATGGAAGGGAACAACGAATCGCTCCGGAACATTCTGTGCAGAAACAAGGCCCATTTTCATCTCCACGGGGACATGTCAGTACACAGAACTGCAGATAATGGCCGATGGAAAATCCTCTCGCTACCCAACCTGTACCGGAGAAAAGGTAACTGTGTGGTGCTGGCTGACGGCATCGTTTATCCTGGTGCCATGTTGTTTTGAGCAGCTGGCTCCTGCGGACCGTGTTATATGTACCGTTACTGCGGTCATGAAAATGGTACAGTACGGTTGGTTCAACGTGCGACTCACACCATAGCAATCGTACTACGATTCATCTGTGATTTCTAGCCGAACCATTTACGTTATGACGCTTACAGATGCAGGTAGTGGGAAAATTTTCGTAATTTTTTTTTTCATTTCCTTAGCTTTCCCCTCTTCTTCGTTAATATTCCGTTCAAATTTGACGTCATTCTGAGCAGCCGTTCCTATTCTATTGCGTTTTTAAACTGAAACTTTAATTACAATTACCCAGCAGATTTTCAGAAATCATTTTTCTGACCGCTTTTATTTTGGGACATTCTCTAAAAAAAATCACAAACATTGGAATTCTGAAATTCCTTATCGGATAGTCAAACAGTCACAGTTCCACCTCATTTTTCTACACATCCCTAGTCTTGTATTGTCAAGGAATAACACTTCCTAATTAGAATAAAGAGTTTGTCTAGCAGGTTTTGAACACTGTAGTATTTTCCAAACACTAAAAACAATTAACATCCATCCTTGGAAAAGGTAATCCCTGTGCTTGCTTCCGTGTTTTAACACAGTAGAAAGTTTTTGCAATTTTCCTCCATTTAACATGTCTTTCTCAGGTCCTCTCGAACATAATCAGTCCACTTCTGCGTTGGTCTGCCTCTTTTCTTTCAGCCTTTTGTCAAACATTTATAATCAGTTTATACAAGTTTTCTTTCCTATCATTTACGCAGGATCCAGAAGCGATTGGGCAACACGTCCCATAAGTTAATTTAAAAAAAAATACTAGCTAAACCTATTGTAGCGTTTATGCCGCACCTCCAACTACATTTTATTGTGTTTTTATTGCATATGAAGACCCATGTCGCTGTAAGGTAGCGAGTAACATGTACGTTGCGTCACGCGACGTGTGGTCTCAGAGACATACACGGGCACCAAGGATTCACTTATGAGGATTTGCGCGGAGGAGCGCAAATTTCAACAACTTAAACAGGGCGAACATGAGTGAAATCGATAAACTGCAGGCATGGATTCCTGTCACAAAATGGAGGAAGAATGGTCCTATGAACACGTGTTCGTTGTCACGGTAGATGGCGCTGACAAATGAAAGTTCCTCTGACCACGTGCCGTGTATTCCTTGTGTGTTTCAGGCCGTGTGACTGACGCAGCGAAGTGCAATCAGCAAAATGGACCGGTATTCATGTCGGGAAGAAGCCGAGATAGTGTTTGTGTACGGCCAAGCAGATGGGAACAGTGGAAAGACAGCACGGCTCTACCAAAACGAGATCCGTCACAGACACCAATCATATCACACAACATTTCAAGCCCTCTTTGGACATTTATGCGATCAAGGGTCCTCTGAGACAGACGAACGTGCAAGGAGGTGGCGGACTGTGCGTACACAAGTTTCGGAGGGCCGGTGCTGCCTCTTGACTTGACCGTACACAAACACCATCTCGGTTTGTTCCCGAGATGAATGCCAGACCTTTCTGCTGCTTGCAGTGCACCGCGTCCATCACACTGCCTGCAGCACACAAGGAATACACGGCATGTGGTCAGAGGAACTTTCATTCGTCAGCGTCGTCTCTCGTGGGAACGATGCACTTCCGGACACGTGTTCATAGCACCTTTTTTCCTCTATTTCCAGACAGGCATCCGAGCCTGGAGTTTGTCAGTTTTATTAAAGTCCACCCTGTATTTATTGTTTAAATATTAATACGCTTCTCCAGTCATACTTCTGACGTTACTTGTATCGGTAGCTTGTTAATAATAGTTTCATTAACTTTTAATATACGCGTAAAAGACTGGAGGCAGATTTCCACTAATCTTACTAGCCACTGGTGGGAGGCGAGGAACCGATCACAGGACCGTACTGAGTGAGCAGGCGCCAAGCTGTTAAGGTAACTCGTGAGACAGTCTTTGACGAGTATTCCGGCTGACAACATGTACACAATGCGAGTGGACATTTTCTCGTGTTCAAACGATATTGTTAGTCAGCCACGGGAAGAGTTTACAACGAATCTACGATCGGTTTCTGGTGAGGCAACATGTACTCTAGTGTGATTATTGCGAATTAGAGTTAAAGCTAATCGAATCTTTAAAATTTGCCTTGCTAAACATTTATGTGTGATCTCGTGTGAACTGTGAGTTCGTGTATGATATTTTGTAGTGTCTTTTTACGGTGCTCTGAATTTAATTACAATCCGGAAACTTTGCCGTGATTGAAGATGGTAGACTGGTTCTCAGAATCATTTCCTGATTTTTGGTTCTACGAATGGAAATGAAATCAGGTGATATCCCTATATTTCACAACTACATTTCGATGGTACTCAATTCTTTCCCGCTTGCCATTTCGTTATGTACTGTTTACTCATACGTCGAAGCCTGCGGCTACCGGAGGAAAACCAATCGAGAGGTCATATGTACACTCCTGGAAATGGAAAAAAGAACACATTAACACCGTTGTGTCAGACCCACCAGGCCGGGTGGACGTACCGCCGAATTGCTCAACACGTGGGGCGTGAGGTCTCCACAGTACATCGATGTTGTCGCCAGTGGTCGGCGGAAGGTGCACGTGCCCGTCGACCTGGGACCGGACCGCAGCAACGCACGGATGCACGCCAAGACCGTAGGATCCTACGCAGTGCCGTAGGGGACCGCACCGCCACTTCCCGGCAAATTAGGGACACTGTTGCTCCTGGGGTATCGGCGAGGACCATTCGCAACCGTCTCCATGAAGCTGGGCTACGGTCCCGCACACTGTTAGGCCGTCTTCCGCTCACGCCCCAACATCGTGCAGCCCGCCTCCAGTGGTGTCGCGACAGGCGTGAATGGAGGGACGAATGGAGACGTGTCGTCTTCAGCGATGAGAGTCGCTTCTGCCTTGGTGCCAATGATGGTCGTATGCGTGTTTGGCGCCGTGCAGGTGAGCGCCACAATCAGGACTGCATTCGACCGAGGCACACAGGGCCAACACCCGGCATCATGGTGTGGGGAGCGATCTCCTACACTGGCCGTACACCTCTGGTGATCGTCGAGGGGACACTGAATAGTGCACGGTACATCCAAACCGTCATCGAACCCCTCGTTCTACCATTCCTAGACCGGCAAGGGAACTTGCTGTTCCAACAGGACAATGCACGTCCGCATGTATCCCGTGCCACCCAACGTGCTCTAGAAGGTGTAAGTCAACTACCCTGGCCAGCAAGATCTCCGGATCTGTCCCCCATTGAGCATGTTTGGGACTGGATGGAGCGTCGTCTCACGCGGTCTGCACGTCCAGCACGAACGCTGGTCCAACTGAAGCGCCAGGTGGAAATGGCATGGCAAGCCGTTCCACAGGACTACATCCAGCATCTCTATGATCGTCTCCATGGGAGAATAGCAGCCTGCATTGCTGCCATAGGTGGATATACACTGCACTAGTGCCGACATTGTGCATGCTCTGTTTCCTGTGTCTATGTGCCTGTGGTTCTGTCAGCGTGATCATGTGATGTATCTGACCCCAGGAATGTGTCAATAAAGTTTCCCCTTCCTGGGACAATGAATTCACGGTGTTCTTATTTCAATTTCAAGGAGTGTAGTTGTGCTAAGGAAAGTGATCACGGACATTTATTGCTAAAATCGACAGTGTTTGTTAACCCCGACACACCCGTAAGGTGCAAATATCACCATATAGGTCACTTGTTGGCCCTTGCATGTAATTCGCACTCTGTCCTGATCAGTCAACAACAGGTAATATAGTAATGGAGAAATAAGTAACTGGATGTATGTATTAATAAAAATTATTAGACTTTGAACAACAGTAATAAATATTAGTCTTATTATAAAAAATCGATATAATTATAGTATACAATATTGTTAATTGTAAAACACATGATTAATTTTATTTTTTGCATTTTTTCTTTACAAAATGTCTTTGGAAACAACGTTAGCAGTTATAATGTGAACTTCGTTTAGCTTTTGGGTGTATGTGTCTTTATCAAAACTTAAATACTGAATTTGTCAACTTGTGAAAAAGCTATTTATAGCCCTCTACGTGGAGAAGCAGGTTCTGCTAAACAAATCCTGTCCTTTGAAGCGTGTGCCCTTGTGCTATAGTAATGGCGAGGGCTGTTTTATTGTGGATTGTTTTCTTAGCATAAGGAAACGCGTGGTTGGCTCAGAAGGTATTGCGCGGTATGAGCACAGTTTTACAGGAGTCAATGAATTTAGCAGTAATGACGTACTCGCATAAGTGAGTTACCATTATCCTTGGACCATTAATTAATACCTGATTAGCTTTAAGATTTCTAATTAACATAGTAACACCATTTTTCTTTAAAAGCAATGGATGAGGTGCTAAACCGGACAGATTTAGAGTTCAAGAATTGTATGGGGTGCAACTGAACGTTGTTTATTTCTTTAAGTTGGACAGAATCAGAACTGAGGTAAATACTTGTCTCTCCAGATAACAAATCGGAAATGACGTTCACATTAACTGTTATAACTACAATTATCATTTTTTGTACACAGAATCACCGTTGGAGCTGCAAAACAGGTGCTAATTTATATCTGTGGCATTGAATAGGGTGGTAATGAAACTATCATAACTGAAACAACATCGTTTAGGAATTTTGCTCACGTCACTGAAGTGTTACCTAATTTAGGTAACCATTGAGTGAAAACGGAATCACTATTTGATCTCATATTTGGACTGATTAATTTTAAAATGGTCGTTCTCTTGACATGTTTAAAGCCGGGTAACACCTGACGGAAGTCTCTGCCAAATAGAACTAACTGGTCTTCGCAGGGGAGATTATTATTTATGAAGTACCTTAAAAGTCGATCGAAAACGCTTAACGCATCTTTGGGAACTACTGAAATCTCGATTCAAATAATGTCAGTGTCACGGAGAACTGTGCAGCTTTGGTGTGAGTGCAGATCAATAAGCCCGACGTGTTCATGATAGGTACAGGTAGTTACAAATCGAACGCCATGCGCGTTCCTCCAGTGGACGATGCGAAGCAGCACCTGTTCATGCAACTGTTAAAACTTGTTTTTATCTCATAAACTCCTGACACAAAGTTTTGGGAGCAAGTGGGTTACCAGACCCTTCCGGTCCGCCAGTGAAGTAACAACTGAGTATCTTATTTCTTACTGAATGTAAGACCGCCTCAGTTATTGATTTCTATTCTTCGTTCAGCTTCTCGTAAGCTGTCTTGCCGCTCCCATGTTCTTCTTCTACGTTGTACGGTTCTCTTGTGTGTTGTGCGACGCTCATAACAGGGGTCATCAGGTTGAAATGTTGGCAAAATTTGCCATGATATTTGGAAACAGCCTCCTAGTCAAGCAGTGTGAGCCTGTAGGCTTCAGAGGGTGTGTGCTGTCTCTGAAAATCTGCTAAAAGTGCATCCTAAAACGTCATCTAGAACTCAGGTATACTGGGTGGAGAACAGAATACGCAGATGATGGTGAAAAGCCATAATTGTTCAAAATAAAGTTTTTTAAGCAAAAACAGTAATTTTAAGTTACTTGTGTACGTTTCGTGATTATTGGTGAAAAACTCTTGAAAATGATGTATCAGTTATTAATTTTGATTAAGCAATACGGGAGATATGCGGTATCGACAAAAAACATTGTTGAGAAAGAATATATATGATGGGAGTCAAATTTAAGCTTGCTGTGAGACTACACATAGAACACTTGCCACATACCCTCATTAATATTACACTTTCATTCCTGTGCATAAATGTGAAATTAATGTGGCCTACCATATTTTGAACAACTGCAATCCCCGCATTAAATGTTGGTTACACTTGGCCCCCTTTGTGCGGAAGAATGTTTTTAACACAGCGATGAATTTCAACAAGAAGTGCCGAACCTTATAACATTCACTACATAAAGGTGTTCGAATATCCTTTTCTGTGCTCTCAAGTGTTACCATAAATGTAAGAGCACTTAATTTATTTTCTAGCAGTGGAATCATCAGAGCTTATGACTATCGCAGAGACGCGTCTTTCATATTCACCACTGAGCTCAGCTAAAATTTCATTTGCCCGTCATTGGCGCAAATATTGAATACCGTTACGAATAAACTGCATCCCTCTGTTTACTTCACTGATTCCCCGTTTCACCTCGTTGGTTATTGGTATTGATTCTGTATGTTGTCACACAGGATATAACACATCTGATGAATTCCATACAGAGGTAATCACCGATACGAAGTGAAGTCCATATATTCGAGATAAAACGGTTGCGCTGTTTCTATCTAAAATACGTTTATCTGAAGGGCTATATTCTGTTTGAGAAAATGATGGATGTTCCTTTGTTACACTTTTATCCGATTTTAAGAAGAGTTACGCGATAAATTACAGTATGCTCACACGTATCCGAAATATAGGTTCCGAAAATGGAACTGAACGACTATATCAGCTACCAGTAATACCAGCTTCCCTAACTGCAGTTTAAAATCTTAAACAGACATCCATAACTTCTGCCATCCATCACTGTAAATAAAGAAAAAAATCTATCTCATAACGTGAATAATTCTCGCTACTTTCAGAGCTTGCATGTTTCGGTTATACATCTTGCCACAGCTACACCACTCTTACACTGATGCAGACAATTAATAAATACGCGCCATCTGATGATGAATCACTAAGCAGTTCGAAACCGTAATGGAATAAAAAAAAAAAAAATTGAAGAACAAAACAAAAGGCGACTGGTTGCAGTAATTTCAAGACAGCTATCTAAACATGAATAATCTCGTATTGTCTGTTGGTTCTAAATTTGCAACCTTCGGGTGATGTTTGTTTAATTCTATTTCTGACATTTCACTTACTAATTCTTGTGATATAATCGCTCCCAAATGCAACAGCTTTTCTGAAACACGTGACGTAATTCTCAAACTAAATAAATTACAAGACCGTTACACGGCAAAGTTACGCAACTGAAGCGACGTCGCGAAACTATTGACACTTTCCTAACTAAAACTGCAGCGTGTGGCATCCCGTAACCACCGTTGTCGAAATTTATGGGTAAAAGGGTCAAAGATAAAACGAAACGAAACCGCAAGTAATTTGCCAAGCTGGTGATAGAGGACGACGAAGAAACTACAGCGCCAGGTAACCATTGTCTAGAAAAATGTAGACGACTAACGAGAAATGTCTAAAACAAAGAAAGAAATGACTACCAGGAAACCAAGAGTCTGATGTTACGCCAGCACTTCATGAGCAATACCAAGCTGACCTTGGTACGCGAAAAACGATGTAGCAGAAAGTTTGTGTCCACTATTGCACTACTAAGTTTCAACTTGCAGCACCTACACTGCACTGCTGCTGTAGACAAACCGCATTGATAATGAGGACTCACGGCGGTTATGAAACACTTTTTCTTTTGATGCAAGAATAGAAGACAAGAATCTTCAACCGTAGTTTCGTACCTTATGACATTAAAATGCCCTCTTCCAGGTATTCTGACACTCTTGGTGACAAGATACTACAGGATATACAAGAAAATTTTGATCTTTCAGTGCGCAGAAAATACCATACAAGTAACTCGCGAATTTGTTTATTAATTTATACTCAGTTACTGCTACTGGCTCATGTAGGAACCACGCAGAATATACGGTATGATTCTTATGACGTCTGAAAACTTCCGAAGCGATATAGATGATGCAGAGACAGTTAATTTAATGTAAGAAATGGGGTCACAAATGTCGGGAAATACCCCAAAAGTGGATGAAAAATACCGAACATATGACGTCACCACATGACGTAACCCGCCGCCCAGTCAGCGGTTGAACTTATCGGTCTGTCGCAACTGATCATCCCAACGCAGGTCGGGCCCACGTGTGCGCCTTACAGCATGGGGCTCAGGATTTGAATCTTGCGTTTGAAAGACCGTATTTTTTTCATTGCGTTAGACGATTACGTGTTTACATTGAGGTAAGATTTATTATTTTGTTTACCGGTCTCGTGGTATTCGTCGATTTATCACAAAGTAAAGTACAACAAAAACCTACCGTATTGTGTCACAAGTAAATTAGTGTAAGGTCCCAAACTGTGTCGTGACCAGTGACTTATCTACTTCTTCTTTACTAAATAATATCTCTACATAATAAAAGGGGGGCGGGGGTTAGGAGAAAAGGGAAGATACACAAAATAAGAACGGCTTTTGTTCGTTAGAGCGAGGGCGATAACTTTTTATCTTCTTCGTTGACTCAGATCACATTTACAAAATGTGTTCGATGTTTGCATCTTTGCTTGAATACAATTATCGCATCGCTCAGTCATCTCCTAACGCCCAAGCCCAACTGCTGCATGATCGGCAAGGTAACGTCATGTGACGACGTCACATGTTCAACATTTCTATCGATTTTTCGGGTATTTCCCGACGTTTGCGACCCCACGCGTCTTAAATTACTTGTCTCAGCGTCATCTAAGTCGCTTTGGGGGTGTTTAAAAGTTAATAATAATTACCCTGTATTACGTTAATACTATTATCAGTGTTGTAAATCGGTTAATTATTTAGTAACATACATTAACATCTACATTCATTCTCCGTTAGCCCCCGTATCGCGCGTGGCGGCGGGTATCTTGTAGCACTATTAGACATTCCTTTCCTGCTTCACTCACAATTAAAGGGAGGAAAAACGACCATCTATTTGTCACCGTGCGAGCCATTACCCTCTCATGTTACTTTCGTGGTCTTTACGCAAAATGTACGTTGGCGGCAGCAGAACGGTTCCGCAGCCAGGTTCCGGTTCTCCACATTTTCGTGGTAGGGTTCCTTGAAAAGAGCGTCGTCTTCCCTCCAGGCGTTTCCATTTGAGTTCAATAAGCATATCCGTAATACTCACGTGTTGATCGAACGTACCGATAACAAATCTAGTAGACTGCCTCTGAATTGCTACAATGTCTTCCTATAATCCGATATGGTGCGACTCCAAAACACTAGAGCAACACTCGATGGAACACATTAGCGTCCTATATGCGGTCTTCTTTACAGATGTACCACACATTCCTAAAATCCTCCCAATAAACCAAACTCACATGCCCATTCCATTTCATATAGCTTTGCACCGTTAGGCCCAGATATTTACTCGCTGTGAGTGAGTCAAGCAGTACACATCGAATGCCCTATTGAAACATCGAGGAAGTGTTTATGCTGCTCAGTTGCATTAACATATATTTTTCTACATTTAGACCAACCTGTCATCCATCACACCGACGAGAAATTTTGTATACGTTGTCTCCTATCCTCCTGCAGTCACTGAACGACGACTCCTTCCCATACACCATAGCGTCATCATACCCATCATGTCCATCATTCGGTGTAAACCAAGTCCGCACCATTATGGAGCCACAAGGAGACTGCACAGTGTCTTGTGAGAACTTGGGTCTGTGATACACTTGAACATTGACATCAGCTGTTACTAACTGAAACTGGACTCGTATTACCAGGTCACGGTTCTCCAGTCGTATCGTATAGGGTTTAACCGATATGGTCGGGGTCCATGAAAGGGGCTGCTGGTGATGTCGTGTTGTTAGAAAAGGCAGTCGCTTCGGTCACCTGCTGACATACTCCATTAAACCCAAATTTCGCCTCACTGTCGTAACGGATGCGTTCGTCGCAAGTAACACATCTATTTCCCCGGTTATTCCAATCAGCGTTGTTTGTCTGCTAGCACTGACAACTCTCCGCAAACTCCACTGCTCTCGGTCGTTAAGTGAAGCCGTCGGCCACTCCGTTCTTCATGGTGAGAGGCAATACTTGAAATTTGGTTTTCTCGGCAAACTCTTAACACTGTGGATCTCGGGATATTGAATTCACTAACGATTTCCGAAATGGAATATCCCACACGTCTAGCTCGTACTATCATTCCGCCTTCAAAGTCCTTTAATTCCCGTCGAGCGGCCGTGATCACGTCGGAAACATTTTCACATCAGTCACAGGCACACGTGTACAAATAATAACTCCGTCAACGCACTGACCTTTTATACCTTGAGAACGCGGTGTTACCGCCATGAACATGTCACTGACGCATGAGTTTTGTCACCTCAGTATATACAAAAATAATTTGTTCAAATGGCTCTGAACACTATGGGACTAAACATCTGAGGTCATCAGTTCCCTAGAATTTAGAACTACACTACTGGCCATTAATATTAATACACCACGAAGATAACGTGCTACAGACGCGAAATTTAACCGACAGGAAGAAGATACTGTGATACGCAAATGATTAGCTTTTCATTCACACGTCGGCCGCAGAGGCCGAGCGGTACTAGGCGCTACAGTCTGGAACCGCGCGACCGCAACGGTCGCAGGTTCGAATCCTGCCTTTGGCATGGATGTGTGTGATGTCCTTAGGTTAGTTAGGTTTAAGCAGTTCTAAGTTCAAGGGGACTGATGACCTCAGAAGTTAAGTACCATAGTGCTCAGAGCCATTTAAATTTCATTCACACATTCACCCAAGGTTGGCGCCGGTAGCGACACCTACAACGTGCTGACATGAGGAAAGTTTCCAACCGATCTCTCATACACAAACAGCAGTTGTCCGGCGTTGCCTGGTGAAACGTTGTTGTGATGCCTCGTGTAAAGAGAAGAAATGCGTACCTTCACGTTTTCCACTTTGATAGAGGTCTGATTGTAGCCTATCGCTATTGCGGTTTATCGTATCGCGACATTGTTGCTCGTTTTGGTCGAGATCCAATGACTGTTAGCAGACCTTGGAATCGGTGGGTTCAGGAGGGTAATACGGAATGCCGTGCTGGACCGCAAAGGCCTCGTATCACTAGCAGTTGAGATGACAGGCTTCTTATCCGCATGACTGTAATGGATCGTGCAGTCACGTCTCGATCCCTGAATCAACAGATGGGGAGGTTTGCAAGATAACAACCATCTGCACGAACAGTTCGACGACGTTTGCAGCAGTGTGGTCTATCAGCTCGGAGACCATGGCTGCGGTTGCCCTTAATGCTGAATCACAGACAGGAGCGCCTGCGATGGTGTATTCGACGACGAACCTCGGTGCAAGAATGGCAAAACGTCATTTTTTCGGATGAATCCAGGTTCTGTTTACAGCTTCATGATGGTCGCATCCGTGTTTGGCGACGTCGCTGTGAACGCACGTTGGAAGCGTGTATTCGTCATCGCCATACTGGTGTATCACCCGGCGTGATGGTATGGGGTGCCATTGGTTACACGTTTCGGTCACCTCTTGTTCGCACTGACGGCACTTTGAACAGTGGACGTTACATTTCAGATGTGTTACGACCCGTGGCTCTATCTTCATTCGATCCCTGCGAAACACTACATTTCAGCAGGATAATGCACGACCGCATGTTGAAGGTCCTGTACAGTCCTTTCTGGATACAGAAAATGTTCGACTGCTGCCCTGCGCAGCACATTCTCCAGATCTCTCACCAACTGAAGACTTCTGGTGAATGGTGGCCGAGCAACTGGCTCGTCACAATGCGCCAGTCACTGTGGTATCGTGTTGAAGCTGCATGGGCAGCTGTACCTGTACACACCATCCAAGCTCTGTTTGACTCAATGTCCAGGCGTATCAAGGCCATTATTAAGGCCAGAGGTGGTTGTTCCGGGTACTGATTTCTCAGGATCTATGCACCCAAATTGCGTGAAAATGTAATCACATGAAAGTTCTAGTATAATATATTTGTTCAATGAATACCTGTTTATCATCTGCATTTCTCCTTGGTGTAGCAATTTTAATGGCCAGTAGTGTACTTAAACCTAACTAACCTAAGGACGTCACACACATCCATGCCCGGGGCAGGATTTGAACCAGTGACCGTAGCGGTCGCGCGGTTCCAGACTGAAGCGCCTAGAACCGCTCGGCCACACCGGCCAGCTCAGTGTATACAGAAAAAAAAATTACTCAGTTAACAGTTTGCAGACGTGACTTCTTTTGTATGAATAGAGAATGCGACGACATGAAGGAAATGCGGCCGCAAAGTTAAATAAAACAGTTTATTCAGATCTTGCGAACGGCGGACGCCGTACCAGCCGGAATTGACATTAAACTGAAGAACTATTGTCACCACTACAATAGAGACTAAATTCAAGTTCGCATCTCATAGTCGTGCGGTAGCGTTCTCGCTCCCGGGTTCGATTCCCGACGGTGTCAGAGATTTTCTCTGCTTCGTGGTGACTGGGTGTTGCGTGATGTCCTTAGGTTAGTTAGGTTTATTAGTTCTAAGTTCTATGGGACTGATCACCATAGATGTTAAGTCCCATAGTGCTCAGAGCCACTAAATTCAAGATCGTAACTCCATAATGGAGGTTTAATTTCAGTATTCTGGTGATTTCTTTTGAAAATATTTTTTGAACTCGTAAAACAATTCATATCTTATTTATGGTTAGACTTGAGCACTTTATACTCATGTCCGTCAATGGAATGCTCATTACGACATAGCAGCCAGGCTACGGTGTGGGTTGGCGATCTCTGATTAGGTTTTAAGTGTAGGAATCAAATATTGCTGGGACGTACATATCAGATGGTTATTACTGGAGCCGCGCGTGCTGTTTCAATCATAGCTGCTGCTAGCAGGTGTAGCCGCTGCCATTCGCACAATGGACGCTAAGCGGACGATAGCACCTTGGCGAGATCACGGCGGTGGCGGCGGCAATCTGGCAGGCTTCGCTACGTGTTAATTGGCGGCCAGGCTACGGTGTGGGTTGGCGGTCTCTGATTGGCAGTAAGCAGCGCTACGTGGCCAGCTGGAGGCGTGTTCCATGACCACGCAGCTGCAAGTGTAATTAGCCAACTGCCTAACCGCGTCCGCTGCGGCTGCGCGCACGTGGCCATGTATCCGTTGCCCCTCTGTGTAAGTGTGTGTGTGTGTGTGTGTGTGCGTGTGTGTGTTTGTGGGCATTGCACTGTTCGTGTTGGACATTGCACTTCCCCTGTCGTAAGTAACAGTAAATGCGAGAATAACATCAGCACTACCACGAATGCAAATTCTATATGTTTTTACAGTTTCGGCGCGTTACAGTAGCGCGTTGTATGGCTGCTGCAGACGACGGAGAGTAGTTTTTCATCCACATGCACAATCCTAGGATTTTTCGTTCGGTCAACAAATTTTAGCGCATGCTAAGTTTCAACACTTTGATTTCATCCCTTAAGGCCTCTGTAAACGATAAAACTTATTTGTCGAATTCGCTCTTATACCCTATCGCGGATTTGTCAGACAAGCCATATATGATCTAGCATGTATTTTTAATGTAACCTCACCTCTGAAGAAGACGCTTTTCGTGTGTGCAATATAAGCGGGAATGGCACAAATTCGGGTGAAGGACATCTGACACTGGCTCTGGTACTGTATTTAAAGAAAATGAAGATGAAAACAAGATGCTCGTCCAGGGAACTGTTCAAAATCAGAGAGATGTGTACCATGAAAACCTGTTAAAGGGACTCTTACACTCGGAACCTGCTGACTACAAGTTTCTTCGAATGGACTATGAAACATTTAACAACTAGTTTAGACTTACTTTGCCCTTAGATTCAAGAAGAAGAAATGTGTGGTACGTCAAAATGTATTCTTTTCTAATTGATCTTCTAATGAGAGTTCATTAAAATGACACACTGTGAGAACATACAGCCTACACCGTTGGTCAAAGAACAAGACATTTTCCATATTTTTAAAAATTTTATTGCACTCCAGTTTTTATGTTGTTCCTAGAATATTTATTTTATTCCTGACGTCGTCCTGCTTAGTATATGACTGGGGAAGATGCGATACCTCCTCCATTTCGGTAAGTGAGAGTGCTGTTTTATTTTTACTGAGAAATACTACCTTACCATGTGGTACTCACAGAGAACTTACTTGATTTCCCGGCCCTGCTTCGGGAATTGTTTACTCAATCGTCTACCTGCCTCCAAAAGGAATCAGATCTGTGCAAAGTGTGAATTTGAGCTACGTGATTTTTAAAAGTATGTGTATAGTCCAGCGTTCTAATGTAAAAACTGTTACAAACGTTCTGCAGTGTAAATTTAACAATAAACTTGATTGAAAACAGAATTTTTATTTTGTGCAATACGGGAAATAATTGAAGAATGTGTTATTCACGAAACACCAAACACAGTTCGTGAAATAAACCTTCAGTTTTTTCCGCCGAGCCCGTAGCGTAGAATGTCATAATACGACATTTTAGCATGAATTATTCTAGGTAAGCTGCAGATAGTTTCATGAGTAGTGCCTCTTCCTTACTACAAGCTTGTTTTGACTATAGCCCCATTCTGAAGTAAACCTGGGGTGTTATAGCTGGTGAGTCTACTTATGTTATAAAGTTGTACATAAAGGTCAGCTTATATACCTACTTACGGTTAGTTGGAATTGACGCCCATATTGCATCAGTGAGTAAACTATCGACTGGATGGATCGTTATAAGTCATGTAACTTCTATTTGAGTAGAACTTTTTACGTGAAATACTCTCAGAGGCTAGACTGACAATTTATTAGCATTGTTTCTTTATTATTACATGGTAAACTTTGCTAGCCAGTGATTTTAGTTGTGTTTCATTGATATTATAATTTTGTTATAATTTGTATCTATGGTCAACTTTCGTTTTGTTTACTTTGTGTTTTATCAGCTCTCGTTTTCCAAAATTTAAACAACATTTTCTTGATAATTTTATGTTTAATATCGATTTCTTCATTGAGAATATCGTTTGGATGAGTTTTCCTGTGCGTGTGTGTCTCTAATTGTTTCAGAATGTTCATAGCATGCCCTTTTGGTATTTTATGTAGAACTTGTAATGCATTCTCTAAATCCTCTGCTTTGTGATTTTGATACTTTACATGTAGCTAAAAGCATGATTATACGAATGCGTCGTGTCTGTTCCTTTGGAAATGTCTGAAAGGACAGACAGCAAGTGGAATCTGCAGCTGTGATATAATGTTATTTAAATCCATTAAATTTAAAGAACACACAAGATACTGCGACGACGGTCAATCAGGGTTTTACCCACACCAAAAATACTAAAATAACAAAGGAGAGAATTTAGAATGTCCATTACGGATTCTACAAAAAACACCAAAAGAACATGCTACGAACATATGATCATCCTGGAAGTATTAGAGATATTTATGCACACGAAAAATCATCCAAATGATATTAACAACGATCAAATCGATGTTAAATATAAAAATCATGTAGAAAACTTTATTGACATTTTGGGAAAAGAGAACAGACAAAACACACAGTAAACGATACAAAAGATAACCAGAGACAGAAACCATGACAAAGCTATAATAGCAATAAAAAAACTAACAACACTGACTAGCAAAGATTGTACTGTTAAAAAAATGCATCAATTAAAATAAACTGTCAATCTGGCTGACAAAGTATTTCATGAAAAAAAATCAGCACAAACATAAATTACATGATTTACAACAATCCACGAACATCAGCCTGTCAATAGTTTACTCATTGATGCAGAATGGGCGTTTATTTAAACTAGATGTAAGTATCTAAACTGATCTTTATGTACAACTTTTATAACGTAAGTAGACTAACCAACATCTACAGTTTTACTTGAGAATGTCCCATAGCCAAAACAGGTTGTAATAAGGAAGAAACACTACATGTTGAACTATTTGCAGGTTACCTGGAATAATTCATTATAAAGTATTATTTACTATCACTTTTAATCAATCCGACTTCATCAGCCCGCTTGCTACCATTCTCACTGTAGCGTTAAAACATAAAGTAGAAGCCCTTATACGTCACTGAAACGGCTGTCAACAGCAAACTGCTTTAACAAAGTCAGTACTGAAATTCATTGCTGAAGTTAAATACAGGTACATAGTACGTTGTCTATATTCAGTTACTGTCCTCCTTCATAGAGTTCACTTCAGCTGTGTTCTAACATTCTGTGTAGCGTCTGTTGTTCTATGTCGTGTCTCCCTACCACTTTCGCCCAACGACGCTCTGAGCATGTTTTTTAGGGAATTGACTAGTTTGGACCTGGGACCTCTTCCTGGTAAGGAGACGCCAGACCACACATGACATATAGGGTTCAGAAGAGTTCAGTGAGACTAGCGATGATATAACCAAATACTTAATGATTTCAGCGTCAGCTCCACTGCACTCCCTGTAAAAGAATCTTAATACTAACTAAATTTAGTGGAAGGGGTTCAAGGCTTTCTTATTTTTAGTTAGCTCGTAAAATAACGTCGAAAAAGCAGTTAAGTTTACCACTGGAAATTTTATTCTACTCACAAAACATTGTTTATGCAGTATTGATAAAAGGAAATATTTTAATACAGGATGATAAAAACCAACAAAAATGTGAACGAATATTCCCTGAGTTGGTTTCCATGTTCCACAGAGGATCTAAGGATGACCTATGCCATATCTATAATCTCGGTTTAAATTAAGTTTCACAAAAGAGAAAAATATCAAAATGGTCTACAGTGACCCTCAATTATCTTTCATTACTTATCTAACATGTCGTAAATTACAGTGGCCGATGTGGCTTCTCAATAATTATATAACAGAAAAATCATCGCGTTTCAGATTTTAACTTACGTAGCAAATGTGAATACGATGAGCTTCAATTGACGATCGACACGTAAAAAGGGAATGTAACAGATGAGACTTCTGCAGTTCTGAGTGAAGCGTTATGCGCTCAGAAATGTGGCATCACATGCGTTCATTACCTTGTCGGCGTTAGAAGTTGGAGAAGATAGTAAAAAATAAAAAAATAAAAACCTGGCTCTGTTTTCATCTGACCATTCAGAGTCTCAATGTTGACCTTAAGCTCTGCCTACAGAAATTCTGTCTATTCAATGAGAAACGTTATACTTTTCGTGTTGGGTCAATGTTCTTAAAGTTTGCAACATAACAGAGATGCGAAAAAGTCTCACTCTAAAACTTGCAGCTGGTGTGGCCTTTTTACTGTTATTGTAAGATCTATACTGTTCTTCTGGAGGGCTCTACGTTTTAACATGGGCTAAGGGGTGGTCCTGGCGGTTACGTTTCGTGGTGGGGCAATGTTTTTAACGTCTGCAACGTAACAGAGACGCGAAAAAGTCTCTCGCTAAAACTTGCGGGTGGTGTGGCCCTTTTTGTGTTATCGTAAGATCTATATTGTTCTTCTGGAGGGCTGTAGTTTTTAACATGGGCTGGAGGGGGGGGGGGGGGTCCTGGTGGTTAGCTGGTGACGTGGGTGTCCGTCCCTTATCGAAGGGCCTTCTAGCTTAACATGGTTCTACTCTCGGCTTCTGTTCTCGTTTCTCCCCCCGGAACTGCGTCTGTCTCACGGTGGGAAGGTATGACATGCATGTAGGCATTCTTGTGTTAGTCTGTGGTATTCCATTTGCTCACTCGTTACTTGTATTGCTTTGGTTAAAAATTAATGTCACGATTTATTCGGAGCTATGTGACATACTACTGGATTGCTTATCATGTCAAGGTTTTCATGGAAGGTGTTGGATTTGCCTGACACCTTTCAGTGTGCATCAGGTTAGATGCATCACCGATCTTGATTGTTGTTCAATATTACTTTCTTCAGGCAAAATTTTTAGTGACCCTTTGAGGAATGAGAGTAGACAAATTCGTCAGTATTACATCCTTAAGAAAGCTAGCTAATTGAGTCTGTGGCTCTAGCATACAAATCCATTTCAACGTAATTTGTCGGTTGTACCTGTGACCTTTCTATGGCCGTGGTTACGGCAGGTAACATGGGGTGGTATAATTTCAAAGTTAAAAAGGATATCCATGAATGAGTGGTAAACTGTTCCATCCTAACCAATTTCTTTTGAGGTGCACATTGAAATGATGAATAATTATACTTTATAATTATGTTTTCTGGATATCTACCAGTATTTATTTATCTGTATATTATCGTCTGACTCTTTTACCATGCTACGTAGCCATGTGTTGCAATTCTGTCTGACGATCACCAGTCAAATGTCACATGACAATACGTTGAATAAAAGAAGATACCATTTTAGATTTATATACTGAGCAGAGTCTTCTAACCAACCACCACTATCTTCATTAACTTGCCGTATAACTGCTCAAGTAAGCTGCTTCATCAGTGCCTGCTCAGAAGCCAGTATGATGTCGACAAATTTCAACCTTTCTTTTATTTGTAGAAATTTAACTCCACGCACTACCCATTAGCAAGCTAGTTCACATCATAACTATTGTTTCTCTTTACGTATTAGTGTATAAACTATTTACTAACACTCATAAATTCAAGCGTACCAACGAAATTTTAACTACAGCGTAAGTAAATAATAAGTTGTAACAATATGTGGAAATAAAAATTGAAATCTGAGTGAAATGTTAATTGTATGAGACAAAATTCATATTATATCTGAAGTTCGTCGTTTACCAGGTGACGTATAAATAAGTTATACTTCTGTTTAATACCTAATGAATGGAAAAAATAAGTAAATGCGTTTCGTTTAACTTCTCATCATCCAGTATTGAAGCCGATTTTTTAATTCTAGTGAGCTAAAGATTCTTTTTAAGCACAGTTTTCATCCCCTATCCGAAACATCAGACGAGCTGATAGCGGGACACATGAGGTACAGATAGAGAAAATTTGGAAGCAGATTTTCTATTCAGTTACAACCAAGGCAGACCTACCGGAAACATGGGTCACAACCTAGGCTGGGAACTACTTATGTTTTGACTCTTGCACATACAATGAAGTTGATGACTTGCCCGACTTGTTTAACTTACTGGACTTTAGTGATCGAGGTAAATCACTTTAAAAAACTATATAAACAGGTTTATAAAAGCTGTACCTGGGAAGTCTTTTCACTGCAAAGAAATAAGCACGTCAACTTACTGTGCTTGCAAAAAATCATTTTCGTTAATAAACTAGTTTATTTTATTAAAATACTTCCTCCTGTATATATTTTTTGTATAACTCAACTGTGACACTTACTAAGGTTTGTACTTGCAATTGTTGTGATAGAATAAACAGAGACTGCATTTGGTACATTGTGATTTGGTTTTGTCGTCCACCCACGAATAGCGATTTCTTTATCATATCTTCTTACCTTTCAGACGTCATCGACTGCAACTGGATGCCGTGTAATTTCTGGTCCTCTCCCAGCGTAGCTGACTGTCGCTATCTGCTACAAATGGCTGTCCTCGCTCTCCAATACAAATTTCTTTGAAAATTTTGTTTGACCAAAAATCTTCGTCCGGAAGATGGTCCATTTCTAACATAACGCAAATAAAACTCTTTACTATATAAAGGGGAGCTGTTGTGGTTCTCAGTTCCATACAGTTCTTCACTCTAGTCTACCCTGCGCAAGTATCTTCTCTGAATAACTGCTAGAGTCCACATTCATTCCAACCTGATTACTATATTCATTCCCCCCCCCCCCCCAAACACACACTTCCCTACAACAACAAACTGTCAATTCCTTGATGCTTCAGAACGTGTCCCAACACTTGAGCTCTTCTTTTAGTCAAGTTGTGCCGTCAGTCACTTCCCTCCCACGTCGATTCTGTATCTCCTCGTTAATTTTCATCGTCTTTCTATACCACCACATTTCGGAAGCTTCTGTTCTCTTTTTGAATGGACTGTCTAGCCTCCACGTTTCACTTCCATAGACGACTGCACTCCATGCAAAAGCTGTTCGTTAAAGATTTTACAATACTTAAAATTATATTCGATATTAGCAAATTTCTCTTTTCAGAGCGGCTTTCCTTCCTATAATCAGGCTACCTTTTTATCCTTTCTACTTCGGCCATCAGTTATTTTCCTACCCAAATGACATATTCATCAACTTCTTCAAATATCTCATTTCTTAAGCCAATTTCTTCAGAATAGTCTGGTTTAATTCGACTACATTCCATTATCTTCGTTAATTTTGTTGATGCTCATATTGTAACCTCTTTCCAAAACAATATCCGCTCCATTCAACTGTTTTTCCAAGCCGTTTGCTACTCCAGACGGACCTACGATGTCACTGACAAATCTCGAAGTTTAATTCTTCACCTCAAACTTCAATTCCTTCCCCAAATTTTTCTTTGCTTTATTTTACTGTTTGCTCTGTTTACAGGTTCAAAATATCGGGGATAGACTATTACGTCGTCTCACTCCATCATCAACTTCTACTTCCTTTTCACGCATTTCGGGTCTTATAACTGATGTCTGATTTCCGTACAGCTGTATGTAACTTTCCGCTCCCTGTATTTTACTCTTGTTACTACCAGGACTTCAAAGAGTGAATACAGGTCATCGCTGTCAGAAGCTTTCTCTAAGTCTACATATGCGGTCTGTACCCTTCTACAGATTTTCGAGTCTTTAAACTATCTTTTAAGATAAGTTCTAGAGTCAGTATTGTTTCACAAGTGTGACATTAAACTGATGTTGCCGTAATATTCAGAACTATTCGCACCTGATTTCTTTGGAATTAGAATTATTGCATTTTTCGTTAAGGCTGAGGTAATTCAGCTGTCTCACATATCTTGCATACCAGATGGAATAGACTGATAATGCCTGGTTCCCAATTTCAATATTTCTGAGGACATATCATCTACTCCAGGAGCCTTATTTCAAGTAAAAACTTTCAGTTGTCTGTCAATTCTTTCCTCAGTATCATATCTCTTACCTCATCTTCATCAGTAGTGGGGTAAAGAGAGAGCGACACCACTTTTGATATAAAATTGTTATCAAATTATTTAACTAATTAATAAAATTCACCAGTTAATTAGCACTCCCAGCAAAATTCTCTACCCTTCGCTCTGAAAAATCCCAGCCCTCCGAACTAGATTGAGCAAGAGGCCAAATGACATGTATCACCCCATTCTGATTCAGTAAATTACACTTAACTCCCTTCATTACATTCTTAGTCTCCATCATCACACACTAGTCACAGTCTGCTGTTGCTTCTATGATACTTTGAGCCACTAGCAGTTAAATCGTATGTGGAAGTGAACAGCAATTGTTCATTTGGAGCAACTGGACCCTCTCATGTGCATCACCTACATTCCGTCCTTGCAGTATCACCAGAATGTTCTGGGATGGCGCACATGTTGGAGTCCAATACTGACCTGCGCCATATTGTGTACTTATGGAAATCATGGACAGGCCATGTGTCATCAACGTTAGCAATCCAGCAGGCAAGTGATATTATTCCCGAAGTATGGAGAGCAGCACGTCAATAGTAGTAATATGGTGAGCCAATAACGTTTCTCCCTACAGGCAAACAGATGGGTTTGCAGCGATCTAGCCCCTCAGTAGCCCCAAATTGACTGATGCCTGTGAAAGATCCCACTGTGCATTCTGGTTACACCAAGGATATAAGGTGGGTACGGTAGCTCAGTGGCCACAGCTATAGTCACTGTAAGGACCATGAAGCGTCAACAGTGACAGCAGCTGAGATTGTCCAGTGTCCCTGATCAGAATAGTAAGAAGTGGAAGAGTAAGTACTCATTACGTGTCTTGTTTGTGTGCCTGTAGTTGCTACTATATTATTATTGTTGTTGTTATTATAAATGTATGTAGCAGTTCTTCTTCTTCTTTGTCCAACAGCAACTCAACAGCTCCTGACCTCCAGGTTGTTGGGAGCTGCAGCAGTAGCGGAGACCTCCAGCACATGAATGATGTAGCAGAACTAGTCGTCATGTTGGTGCAGGACAAGGAACTGTTGCTGTCTGTATCACTGGTTGATGAAGACACTTACACTGTCCCTGACTTCCATAAGTACAGTATGGCACAGATACTTGAAAGCTAAATTCACGGTTCATTACTGGTAGCAGAGCGTGATTGGCGTTCTTGCTACTGCTCTTTGAGTAAATGATGGAATTGTTGTTGTTATTATTTTATAATTTTGTAATATTTCGCTTTGGCCAAGTGACTGTTTAGCTGCATGTTTCAGGGTGTCATGGCGGCCAAAGAATGTCCAGGATTAGGCCTGTTACGCATTCTTAACATGAACAAACAAGACACTGTTCCTGAGTTGCGGACCTAAAAGATGCCTTGCTCAATTCTGTTCAAATTTCAGTGGAAGTTATTGGCTCCTTTCTGACGGACATGGCAGCGGCTGTAGTAGGGGTCGGTGTGTTCCAATAACATTTAGACTGGTTTTGTGTTGCTCAACCGCGTCCGTTAGGTCTCAAACTTCTGGTGGCTCATTGGTTGTCAGCTTCGAATAGTCCCTTCAACCTTGGTCATCTTGTGAGGCTTAGCTCGGTGCCTTCTACTATATAGAGAATTCGGATTGCCTGGGGCATGTTTCCTCTGCATGGTTGAAGTCCAAGCGGGTATCTCACTATTTTCGTTGCTGGCTTACCAATGGCTATGAACTTGTCGTCTTGTCGGTCTTAGGTCGGTCTCTTCCTGGGGCAGGGATGTCAGGTAGCCCAAGGGCATGTTTCCTCTGCAGGGGTGGGTCCGACCGAGTGTATCGCTTGCGGCCTTAGGCGGCCATTGTCTTGTGCCTTTTAGAGCTGCTAGTTAGTTTATTTCGGGATATCCCCCTCCTCCCACCCCTTGATTCTAGTTTGAGGGGAGGAAGATGAGCTGTGGCAAAAATTGCTGTTTTGAAGAGCGTGCCCAAACACGTAGTGTAAAGCAGTCGCCTTCCGCTGGGCGTTAGGTCCCCCGCTGGCGCGCTGCCAAGATTGCGTAAAATGTTCGGCGGATTGCGTTACCTGCCTTTGTAGGCGCAACATGCTGTTACATCCTTGAGCCCCCCGGTCCTAGATGTATCCTTGTCCGGTTAATGGCTGACGCTACAGATCATTTTAAAGAAATATAACTTTATTTATGAAAATATACAGTACAGTCACCAACGAACTTTACATATTCACATACTCCTTTACCTTTTACCCAAATGAATACAGACTCATTTACAGATAATTTTCTCCTATTACGAGTATATAAAGACAAAGCAGAAGGCGACATATAAGCAGATTTACCAAAGTTTTTATTAGCAAGTTCAGCCGTATGATAGGTGCGAAATGCAATAACGTCTCTGTCAACGAAACTTTCGAGTCCACCAACATTGGGTACTCCAGATCTACACGGACAATGGCTACAGTAAACCATCCGTTACCATGATCAAACGAATCATTAATATCTAAACTAAAATTAAGTTGGCATCCACAGAAAACAGAAGGTCCGTCCAGCAAGGCTTGAGCAGCGACAGACTTGACTGGTATTCGATTCTTCTTGTCTTCAGATGTTGTAGCAAACTCAATGTTCTCGATGGTTTTGTAGACTGTCTGTTTAGAACGGTGACGGTATCTCTTGTACGGCGGTGGCGCCGCTATGGCTATCGCAGCTTTGGTGTCTCCCTCTGGTAGGAAAGAGGAAAGGTTGCCTGTTCACATGCATTTAAAGGGCACTGTGATCTCGGCAGTCTTTCTTCGTCCGTAATTAGTTTGAATACCGCCCTTCGATTGTGATATTACCGTACCAATCGAAGCGATAGGTGTTGCAGGTGCTAGCCAGCCAGCCAGCCCGTCGACGTGCAGCAGTCCAGCCAGCAGCGGTCCCCGCCAGCAGCCAGAAGCAGTCCTCAGCAGCAGCGGTCCCTACCAGCAGCGGTCCCCACCAGCAGCGGTCCCCGCCAGCAGTAGTCCCCGCCAGCAGCGGTCCCCGCCAGCAGTAGTCCCCGCCAGCAGCCAACAGTGGTCCTCGCCCACAGCCCGCATCCCGCAGCCCGCAGCTCGCAGACTGCTGCCCGCAGCCTGCAGCCCGCAGTGGTCCGTGCCAGCAGCGGTCCCCGCCAGCAGCCAGCAGTCAGCGGCCAGCAGCGGTCCCCACCAGCAGCCAGCAGCCACCAGCGGTCGCAGCCAGCAGTGGTCCTAGCTGCCACCACCAGCAGCAGCAGCAGCACCGGAGGTGTCCCCACTGGCCAGCCAGCCGCGTTGGCGCCACCCGCCAGTGACAGCAGAGTGGGGCTTTGGCCCCAGTCTCCTTCGTCCGTCATTCTCCGTCCCCTTCTACTCTGTGTCTCTCGTCGCCCTGCCGTCTCTGCTTCTTTGTCTTGTTCTGTGTTTTTCCCCTTATCATAATGTCGACCCCTACCACCTCTTCTACCACCACCACCACTGCCATCATATACACCTCCCCTTCCACCGCTGCCACCAGTATCACGTGGTGTGCCGCATCACTCCCCCATCAGTGCATCCCCCACTCCTCACTCTCTCATCTCCCTCCCTATTTGTCGTCCCATCCCTGGCTCCTCTCTCCCGCAATTGCTCTGATCCCTTCCCTCCACTCCCTCCCTCTGCTCCTTCCGTTTCTGTGGCCCCCGCTAGGGTGGTCGCCCAGAAGGGCTACGGCCAACGCTCAACACTCCCTTTCGCCTTCATCGTCATCGTCTTCACCGTCGCCTTCGCCATCGCCCTCACCATCTCCGGCGTCGACTCCAGCACCATGACCTGAAACTCCCCGCCACATTCCAGTCGCTCCCATCCCCCACACCTCCTCCGCCGCCATGAAGGGCCCCAGTGGCACCCCTGCCTCCTCTACTCCCAAAAAGGCTCCGCCCTATCCCCCTTCCCCAACCCATGATGCCATCGATGTCTCCCAGCCTCTCCCTGCCCCCTCCTCCTCCTCCTCCACCCCGTCCTCCTACCGCTACCTCCTCTCCCGTCCTGACCCCTCCCTCCTTGAAGCCCAGATCCTCACCCTCTTCTTTTGCCAGAATTTTCCTGGTGCCCCCATCTTCGTCCTCACTCCTCACCGTGATTTGGTGCTCATCTCCTCCCCTAGTCCTACCCTTCTCACAGACCTCCTCTCCCACATCTCTGTCACCCGCCTTGGCCCTAATGCCTCCCTCACCCCTGCTCCTTCCCTGCCTCCCTCCCACCAACCCCAACCCCCACGTCGCCCGCCGACCCTCACTGCCGTGATCACTCGGCGTAGTCTGGCTATCACGGAGGAGGAGGTATTGGCGTAGCTCAAGGCGCATCCCCATCTGGAAGTGCGTGCAGTTCGCAGCATCCATAACTCCGCCAGCCCCACCTGCCTTATGCAGGTCTTTTCCGAGCAAGCCCGCTCTACATCGACCGTCTCCTGAAGGAGTGTGCCCTTCTCTTTCACCAACGCTACCAAGTTGACCCTTCCCGTTCCCCTCCTGAATCCCTCTGCTGCCAAAGGTGCTTGTGGTATAATGCACACCTGACATCTGAGTGCCGCTAGGCCCCCACCTGCCTGCACTGTAGGCAAGCCCACTTTTTACGGCAGTGTTCCAATCTCCAGTCCCCCCCCCCCCTCTTGTAATACCTGTAACCTCCCTCGTCCTACTTACTCCCAGAATTGAAAGGCCCATCCCCCTCCTACCACTCCTGAACTCACCATTCCTGTCCGTCCTCTGGACGCCCCCATCCCTTCCGGCAATTCTCTTCGCCCAACCCCTACTGCTGAGGACATTATCAGATTCCTCACCGTTGTCATTCATAATGTTCATCCTTTTCAGCGCCCCCATACACTCCAACAGATATCCCTCACCACACATTCTGTTTTCCACCTAAAAATGTACGCCATCTACTCCAACAAAGAGGCCCATTTCACCTTCTCCCGTCTTGACACCCTTGTCTAAATCCCTGTCATGGCGCGACAGCACCGTATCCTCCCTTCCCACCAACAAGAACCTCTTCCTGCATACCTTTGCCACCCACCGTGTGGATGCCTTCCTTCTCAATGAAACCTTCCTCCAACCCCGCCACACCATCCACACTTTGCCCTACCTTCTGCACCGCTCCGATTATCCCCTCCCGATTGCGCGTGGCGGAGTCGCCATTGTTTACCACCGCCAGATCCCCGTTCAGCTCCAACCTCTCCTTCCCGATCCCACCGAACATCTGATCCTTAGTCTCTTCGTCCTCGGCCTTACTGTTACCTGTGCCACCATCTATGTCCGCACTAACGCCCCTATTCCCTTCGACTTCCTCTCCCACATTGACCATACCTTCTCCTCCTACGTGATCGCCGCTGACGTCAACATCCATAGTCGCTCCGCCGCCCAGTTACGGCGTTGGCATCGGTTCCTCTCCTCCCTTCAAGACGACCTCATCCCCATCCCCCAGCACACCCGTTACGAATCCAACTCCACTCTCGATGTTATCCTTTCCTCCCCCAACCTCCTTGGCCGCATAATGGTGGATGTGATGGAGCCTATTGTTAGCGATCATCTCCCTGTCCTCCTCACCATTTCAGATGGTCGTCGCCCCCGCCCCGACCCTCGTAATGACCCTCCCCCTAACTAAGTCCATGACTATTCCCGTGCCAACTGGAATGTCTACCGGGATACCCTCTCCACCCTTCACCTACAACCACCCTGACAATGTAACCCATGCCGCCTCCTTTCTCCAGCAGACCTGGTCTGAGGACTGGAGGCCAACATCCCTACTGTCGCCATCCACACCCACCATCCTACCTTAACTCCCACAGACCATCCTCCTCCTCTGTGATTCCCGCCGTCGCTACTGTGCCTTCCTCCACAAGTGTGACCCGGAGACACTACAATGCCACCGGCAACTACAGCGACACATTAGTAATTTGCTCAAGGCTAAAAAATGCTGGGACTGGCGACAGACATGCACCCATTTAAATGCTACCCTACCTATCAATTCGTCCAAGTTCTGGTCAGCCTTCCATCACCTTACCAGAACTAAACCCTCCCCCTACTATCCTCTTCTCCATGATGATCACCCTTTCCCTGAAACCCTTAGTAAGGCCAATCACTTTGCCTCCTACCTCTCCAATGTCTTTTCCATTGCTGATGATCCCCAGTTCGTTTACTCCCTCTTCCTGGATGTCTGCAATCGAACTCACACCTCTGTCCCTCCCCTTGCTCATGGTTTCCAGTACTTGGACATCATTGCACACACGGAACTCAATGCCCCTATCACTACACAGGATCTCATTGCTACACTCTGCACAAAATGCAACACAGCTCTTGGCCACGATCGTATCACCCACCGTCACCTTTGTGAAGCTCCTCTCTCTTTCCTCGCCACCCTGGCAAGGCTCTACAATGTAGTCCTGTCCACCGGTTACTACTCCGACCTGTGGAAAACCTCCCGTATCCTGATGTTCCTTAAACCTGGCAAACCGAAGTCCGTCATCTCCTTCTACCATCCCATCAGACTTACCTTGGTCTTCAGCAAGGTACTGGGATCTATCCTCACCCGACGTATCCACCAGCATCTCTGCCAGCACCGCCTCCTTCCCGTTACCCAGTGTGGCTTTCGGCCGTCCTTCTCTTCTGACGACTTTCTCCTTCACGTCACTCATCTCCTTTCCGACCAGCTTAATTTCCGTCACTCGCAATCTTCCTCTCCCTGTACCTCGAATGTGCTTATGACCGTGTGGCATTCCGGTCTCTTCTTCAAGCCCCAAACCTTCGCCCTTCCCATTAACTACGTCTGTCTGATGGGCTCCTTTCTCTAACACCGTCCTTCCTACGTCACCATCCGTAACACACACCCCCCCCCCCCCCATCCACCTTCTCCAGTTTGCCAACGACACCGTCTTCCTTGCCCTTGCCCCCACCCTGCAGCGCTCCCAACACCTTCTCTAGTCCCATCTTGACCAGTTCATCACTTGGTGCAACCAGTGGTTGCTCAAGGTCAATCCCTCCAAAACCCAGGCGATCATTGTAGGCAAAACCACCCCTTCCTTCCGCCTCCTTGATTTGTATCTCACCATCTATGGCCATCCTATCGCCCTCACTCCCACCTTTAAGTGCCTTGGCGTCACCCTCGACCGTCGCCTCTCCTGGACTCCCCATCTCCAGACAATTCAAACCAAGGTATGCTCCCAACTCCATCTCCTCAAGCTCCTTTCCGGCCGTACGTGGGGTCTAGACCTCTCCACCATCCTCTACACATATAAATCCCTCATCCGCCCTGCTCTTTCTCACGCCCATCCGGCCTGGATCTCCGACCCCCCCCCCCCTACCTTTTATAAATCCCTCCAAATTCTTGAACGCAATGCTCTCCACCTCACCTATCGCATCCGTCTCCCCTCCCCCACGTGGATTCTGTACGATCTCATCCCCTTCCCCCACCTGCTCCTTTTCCTTGAAAGGATACATATCATGTACACCTCCCGCAAACTCGATCCTCCTCACCCGCTTGTCTCACCCATCCTCTCCCACCCCTGTCTGCTGCCGCGCCTGTCTTCCCACGTCCCACCCGGTCTCCATCTCTCCACCCTCCTTACCCTCTTCCAAGGTGGCTTCCGCCAGCTCCCCCTCCCTGATGATGTCCTCATCCCCTTCATCTACTCCTCCGATCAACTTTGATCCTCCCCCCCCACTTCCTGTGTCCTTTCCTTTAGACACCCTCCCTCTCCCTTCTCTTTCCTTTTCCCCCATTCCCTTCCTCCACCCCTCTTCCCTGGGCTTCCTCCCTTCCTCCCCTCTCCTTATCTCCCCTGTTCGTGGCATCTCTGCTCTCCCCTCTTCCTTTCCCACTCCCCTTCCTCTTCCTCCTCTCTTGGCAGGTCCTCGGACTTGCACACGCTCAGTGAACATTCGCGCGCCGGAGATCATCGCCATCAGTGTCTCGTGTGTGTGCCTTCGTTTGTGTTTAGTGTTCTTTCGCCGTCACGCCACCACTGTTCAAGTGTGCCGTCGCCGTCATCCATGTTATGTGCGCCGTGTCAACTAGTGTTAGTAATGTTCCTCATGCAGCGTGAACGGCTCCATGTTTTTTGTTTTTTAGTGTCTACAATTTTTGTCTGCCGTTTTGATTGTATTCTCTGTACCACCTATATGTACTACTTATTGTGAAACTCAAGGCGGAAGAGCGGCGTACTATGCTGCTGACAGCCCGCCTTTGTATAAGGTGATCAAAATGACAATAAAGGAAAAAAAAACTCGGCAGTCAACCAGTCGAGGCGAGTCTAGTCAGTTGGTCAACCGGCTCAGTGTAGAGCAGTCAGTGTCTGTCTGTCGTCCGGAGTGCTAGTATGTGTTAGGCCGCCAGCCTGCTCGAGATAGTCCGGGCAGTGGTCGTTGGCGGTTACATCGGTCGGTTGGTCGGTCGCGCGTTGAGACGCGGGATGACTTGTCCTTCTTAGGCGTCGGCGCGGGTGAGGTCGCCACGTCGGTCTAGTGGGCCGCGCCGTGTAGCGGGAGCAGTTGCTTCGCGGCTGACGCGGGAGAGCAGGGATCGGCCCACGACGTCGGACTGGCCGGTGAGAGCTGCGACGCCGTGAGGTGGGAGATCGGCGCGTATTCTTGCGTCCGTTGAAGTGTCTGGCAGCGGACGTTGCGGGAGAGCGTTGGGGGTGCTGCGCCAAGTCTGCGCCAGAAATCGCAGTGTATTAGAAGTTAAGTGATTGAAGATATGTTGTTTCAGTTACTTGTTAAATTGTACTTGTTTTCTTGTCAGTCTCTCGTCCCCAGCTTGCTCGTTTGTCTCTCGTCCGCGTTTGTTAGGCAGTTAGTGTCAGTCTGTCTGTCTGTCGGTCTGCCGTACGTTAATAGCAGCCTCTGTCATGTTTGTCGGATTAGGTGTTAACGAATTTATTGCTTAAAGGCCGAATTCTTGAAATATGTTTTTCTCTTGCCTATCATCTTGCGAGGTGGTATATGTGTGATGTAGAGCATGTTGTACATTTTATGTTAGTCTGCATTTCATAGGTTTTGTTTAAATAGTCATTTTAAGTTATAATGTTGCCGCCCTTCCACCGTAAGAGCCCTAAACAAAAATTGCACTTTCGGTGGTAAATAATTTGAGTGTTGTACCATTTCCATCCCTCTTACAGGGTGCATAGTTTACTTGTTTGTGTGAGTTGCTAAAAATTTTTTACTTTAAAGTAAACTTGTGTGTTGCAGATTTGTACCAGTGTACTCTTTCAGAGGTTGTTGTGAGCGGTCATGACTACGGCCGCATTGAAATGGAGCAGGCACGCTTCTCAGCCCGAAAGCTCATAGTGTTAATACTGTTCTTTCTGCCTCTAGATAAAACTGTAACCTGATATTTCGACCGTGCTTTTCTGCTTCTAATTTTAAATCTGTTTTGAATAGCTTTTAGGAATAAAATTCACATTTGTTAAAAGTAATTTCATTTTCCATCAGTTACTTCCTGGCAACTACTTCCACGCTCACCTAGTGTCATTAAATGTGTTAATGTTCTTGATGAATCTCTAGTAATTAAAGTAAATTCTTAAGAAAAGATTTTGAAAGTAAATTCACGTTTCATAACTTCCATTACTGGACTCCAACATATGCACCACCCCAGAACATTCTGGTGATACTGCAAGGATGTAATGTAGGTGATGCACATGAGAGAGTCAAATTGCTCCCAGCGCACTATTGCTGTTCACTCCCACATATGATTTAACTGCTACTGGCTCAGAGTATCATAGAAGCAGCAGAAGACAGTGACTAGTGTGTGATGACAGATACTGAGAATATAATGAAGGGAGTCAAGTGTAATTTACTGAAGCAGAATGGGGTGACACATGCCATGCAATGCCATACACCAGTGCCGAAATGACTACCGACTATAATACATCTCGGTCTCCTGTAGATGTCTATTATGCTGGTCTGACATTATCGATCACATCAATGTACGATGATGCAGTACTCAGTGTGAAATCTAGAGACCTAGCCATTTATTTACAACACTCTATTATTATGAATTTATTTGAACAAAGTATGATGCTATCTCATATGTCAGAGAGTCTGAACATTTTGCTACCATGTGTTCAAGTCATATGCTATGGTGCTATGTTTGTGTGTATAGCATACATGTGCTTCAGTTCATCTATCAATAAAGTGACAAAGTCAGCTGCTATTACTCCAGTAGATATCTTATCCATCCACACTAAATTTACAGATGGAATACCAGTCTTGTGATGCTCATATCAGTTTGAGGGAAATGGAAGCAGAATTTAGTGCATACAAGAAACAGTTTTCATGGAAATACTGTACTGCTGTGAAAAATGAACAAGTCGATTTCGCTGTGCAATTTTTTTAAAGGACCAAATTTTATCGAATGGAACTGAAATGGATCTATCATGTATACACATCAGCATCTAATAGAATTTGTAAATGGATTTGTTACCACACATCTTTGTTGTTCTTATTTATTAAGAACTATCCATGTTACATGATATATGTATAAAGGGTGTGTGAGACACACACATGACAATAGTTCTGAACGTGATACAGATATGGGTGCAGCTTAAGATGGAGTATAACAGAGTAGAATTCTGGTATACAGGCCCAGATCTGAGATACTGGTATAGGTCCTATGACATCATGATACGTTTTCTGGGCTACTGGCACTGTACAGGAAAATTCGCTACAATAGTTAGTACGATAACATAGATGAAGAGCACCAAAGATACATTCACCATAGAGTGTCTCTCTACGGTCAACATAGTTCACACTACAAGTCTCAGGGATTCACCACAGTTGAATGCTTAAAATCACCTACCAGAGGCACATATTCGTTTTTGCATTTCCCCATATGCAAGAAGAAAAAAAAGGGACTGACTAGCAGTGATATAAAATATTATTCACAATGTGTTGTACACAGGCTTGCTACCCATCGAGAATACATTTGAGCAAGACAGCATCAAGGTCTTTAACACCACACACAAGATGCACCAGAAACCCCACATCATACCTCCCGTTAGCAATAAATTGTACTGGTGTTCGTACAGGAAAAGTACTATAACAGTTCATACAGATATGCGGGTCGTTTTGGCTTAGTTAGTATAGTACCAAACTAGTATTTGTAGTAGTAGATTCAGTGGATTCAAACAGTAGTGCACATGACGAATTCAGATTACAATACGTTCCCAACTAACTGTAGGATTCTCAGCCAGATGTATCGTAACAACTTACACACTCTTTTGATGGATGTCAGCATAACATTTTGTTAACTAACACAGATTTTCGCAGTGAACATACCTTGGTGTGATGGTAATTCGATACTGCTGAAGATGCAAAGTTAAACTCCACCCATATTCCCTGTAAACAGAATGTGATTTAATGTTTGAGCTGGCGCTATATTTTTAAGTGATACCTCTCATAAATTTTAAGTGTCTTGCGTTGTAGATAGGACTTCCAGCAGATTCCTATCCACTACTCACCTGTAGTGACCAGGCTTAATACCCATTAAGAACAAAGTCTCTGCTATGAGTTTCTAACATGTTATTCTCATCTGACTCCTAGTATAGTAAACTACTGGGCAGGAGGACCGGAATTTTCCGTGATTTCACACTGCAGGTACTAACTTGCGTGGTTCTAAGTTTGGAATCCATAAAGCCTTCAATTACGTTGCAATCCTAGATGACTGAGCGTGTAGAACTGTTTCCAGACTTCTAATTCTCATTATATGCCTTACTGATGCCATTAAGTCAGCATTCAGATAAGCTTCCTAATGCAGCGACTGATATATCGGAACACGCCATGGAACCGTTTTCATTCTTCGACTTCCTACTATATCTATCGTCTATGCCACTTGTCAAGCCTCAGCTAAGTCGTTCCAGAGTACCTTTGCTTTAACGCTACTTTCCAGATGACTACAAGTGGATCAAAGTATATTCATATCGGTACAGCACCTGACATAGGCTTCGAATTTATAGGGGAAATAGAGAACGTTCAGTGATAGTCAGTGGTGTCACCTGTGTAGCAAGGTGAAATACATTGAGGGTTGCACGATAACTGAGAACTGAGAACTACCCAGTCCATTGAGAAATCAACGTCTTTGGCAGAAAAGATTTACCCATCGTCGATATGTGTGGGGGGGCTGGGATTGGGGCGATATGAATATAAAATCTCTACGTATGACGCAATGTGTACATTTATAGCGTCCTTGTGTGACAAACCTGCGTGGCACACACAGTGCAATATGGCTCACCATGGAGAGACTAAGTCTATAGAGACAGTATTTCAAACCATTACTTGAAGCTATTATCAAGTATGTATTGAAACACGAAGCTAATGATGAAGAGGAGGAGTTAGATGTCTGCATAGATGTTTGTATATGTTCTACAACGAATTCTACCAGTATTATTCCTATAAACTAAAATTCCATACAGGCACAGTTTACAGATGGCATTCCTAGGTTAGGTGTGACTGCATGAAATACATATGGAACTTGAAGCACATAAAAACAATTATTTGGAAAATATTGGACAGTGACTAATAGCGCTAATGTAGACAAAAGGGAATAAATATATTATTGTTTTATTAACGATAATGATTGATCTTCATCACTTCGAAATACAAAATGTATATTAAGTTTCGTACTGTATATAATATTCATTCACAAGTTCTAATGTGTTTTATTCCGGCAAACATGTGTCCCATGAGACTTAACACTTAGGATGTTGGAGACAGAACCTTGGAGTGATCTTGCAGTCCAGTTTCTGCTACGTCCAAGAGACTCAACACATTTTACATGAGGTGGGCTTCGACAGCTCAGCTGTTACCATGGCAAACAGAAACATCACTTTTCCTAGCATACTATTCACATGTGACAGCCAAACAGTTACACAAAGCATGCTATTTCTGGTCTACATCCATCCCTATAACGTTATGTCTGAATGGTCTAAGAGTTATATTTTATGGTATGGCTTCTCACAATGTCTTCAACAAATTACCATTATCACGGATCTTCCTGTCACATTCCGACAGCTGTGGGAAGAATCTGTCACACAGTCACTACCAGGGAGGTAGATTGCCGATAAGATGGTGAATAGATGTTTGAAATTATAGAAAAAAAAGCATAAGCTATAGAAAAAAAGTAAGAACTGGCAGCTACTGTGATATCTCAGAATGCTGCTCCATCAGAATAGCAGTTTTTCACCTCAGCCATTTCCAACTTACATGGTTTCAACATGGGTCTTTAGATGCTTTTCTTCTGTTTTACTTAGTATTCCTACTGCCATCACTTTGTCATCCCCACATAGAGGACATGGTTTCTCAGCCCAGACAGAGATGAATTTAAGAAATTTACCATGTAAATAGCTGCCAAATCAACCACACGTATAAAGAGTTAATCTGTTGGATTCCTCCTCCTACCAAGCTGATGAAGGCTGCTCGATGCTTCAGAAGAGAATAAGCAGAAATGACGAATGTCAGACATCTATATGTAATGAAAAAGTGAACTCCCCCCCCCCCCCCCGCCACACACACACATACTCACGGTGTCTATGGCAGGGAGGGAGAGTGCGACCATTCTTAGTGTGTCTCACGCTGCCCTGTACCACATAATCACACACTTTGTACAGTTACAGTGCTACATTATACCATCAATCTAATGTGCAGTACCACACTGCCAGAAACCATGTCCTGGTACAATGCTATAGTCTTACGACCACCTAATGTGCTCTACCACTCCATGTGTAACCCTGTTCAAGTACATCACAATAGTCTACAGGCTGGCTAGTGTACTTTACCAATCCATCAAAATGTTTGGGTAAAGTTTTATACTTTACTGACTGTAAATGCGCTGTACCATCCACACATAAAGGTGGGGATCAAGAGCAGTCCCTCCAATAGGAGGAGCGCAGTTCGATTGTGTCAGTATTCTAGGCCCGCCATATTGGATTATGACACCACACTCAGACTGTAGCAGTATTCCAAATATGATGAAAAAAAGAGAGTACCCTATATCCTGCCATACTACAGACACGCAAATTAAATTTTTATAAATAAAGAATTTATTATTATTATTATTATTACGTTCTATGCACTGCAGTGTAATTAGCATTTGAATAAACAACAGTGTAATTGACATTGATTTCAATTTCGTGTCGTGAAATCCTTCCAGTCCAACAGCTCAGCGTAGAATGAGCGGGTTTTTCCGATAATTTTTGCACAAGGGGGGAGGGCAGAGCAGGGAGGGGAAGTAACAGGGGATGAGGAGGGCTGGGGATTTTCCATTGGAGAGGCGAGAGGCATTTCTGATGGGCTGGGAAATTCCCAGAGATGGAGGAAGTAATTAATTGATTAATTTAATTATTTAGTCAGTTAATTTGGTATCAGTTCAATACCAAAAGTGACGATGTTCTCTCTTTGTCCCACTCCTTCTATCTACTTCCTCCTCCATTTCTATAATACTGTCTTCAAATTCATTTCCCTTGTAGTCTATTTATTCATTCCAATTTTGAGCTCCCTTCTTTGCTTAGTATTACCTCGTTATTCAAACAGGCATATCCCTTTTCTCCATAGCTCTCCTCAATTTTCCCACAGGCGGTGTCTATCTCTCCCCTGGCTGTACATTCCTTTGCAGTCTTGCATTTGTCTTCTAATAATCACTCCTTAGCCATTTTGCTCTTTCTGTTAATCTCAAGATTTAGACGTCTGTATTCTCTTTCGCCTGCTTCGTTTTCTTCGGGTTTATATTTTATTCCTCTCATCATTTAAACTTAGTATCTCCTTTGTTGTCCAAGGATTTTTACTAGCTTTTGTCTTTTGACCCATCTGATTCTCTGTTGCCTTCTTTCCTCTCTCAAAGCTATCTATTAGTCTCTTAATGAATTCTTATTCTCTGTATCAGTCAAACGTCACCTAACTCGCAATGAGCACTGGTTCTTGTTACTTAAGTCTCATCTCTTTAATTTTGTAACTTTTTGCAATTTATGTGTTGACTCAAAATTCGTAACCAATAAAGTATGGTAAGAGACAAGGCTCCCCCTGGAAAGGAATTACGTCTCAAAATCTCGTTTCGAAATCTGTATGTTAACATTGTATAACCAGTCAAAAGCATTTCAGTGTACTCATAGCCCTTCTCGTACATAACCTTCTTTTGTGACTGTTAAACGAAGTATTAGCAACGATGCTCTGTGCAAAAGTTTACCAGTCCATATTTTCGTACTATTTTTCGTTCTTTTCCTACCAAACTGACAATTTCCTGATGCCTTAGAATGTTTCCTATCATTCAATCCTTTTTTTTTGTATAAATCTCACTGGAATGATCTCATGTATCGCCTTTATGCCAAGCCCAGTTATAAAACTTATCTCTCTGCTGCATCTCAGACAGCCAACTAAAATTTATTCTCTACAGTTAAAGTACCTTTTTAAAAGCTGTTCTCCACAAGTCTCTGACCAGATCGCTCCATAACACTTCCTCCCTACAAAGTTAACAGAAAAAGTAAAGAAATAATGATTTCTGCTGATTTTGATGTAGATTTTCTTATAAATTCTTCCAGTGAGGATTTATTATGGTCAGTAACTGTATCAGTCAACTTAATTCATACTATATACTTTTGAACTTGGATAGTCAACTGCACTCTGACAGTATCTGACAGTATATTTATAGAAAGATCTAACGAACCAAACCAATAGTCAGTGTCCTTTCATATCATGGGATGCAGTTACTTCCTTTTGTTAAATGTTAATACTGAACAGGACATAGAATTTACTAAATCTATTATTTTATGACACTCCTCAAAGACCTGAATTCAAGTACGTTAACAGAGCTTACAGCATCAATAAAAATTTAACACTTTTACTAATAAACTCCTTGCCTTATTTTAATACTGTTTTCAACCTAAAACTAAGTCATATGAGATAAAAATCTAGAAACACGCCATATGCTAGTCAAGGAATAAAGTTATCTAGTAAAACAAAAAGAAAACTATATCCATAAATCAGAAACAGATCTGATGTTGATACTGTAGATCATCATAAGACATTCTGCAAAATATTAAAGATAGTAACACGGACATCACAGCAAATGCATTACAAGAAAGAGATAATCACATCAGATAGTGAGAAAAAAGACAGTACATGATATAGTGAAGAAGTAGATTGGTAGAACCTAGCTGAAATGCAGCAGGTAGGGTTAAGATTAAACGATACACTGGTAACAGATGAGTGCAGTGTTGCAAAACATTTTATCAAGCACTTCATTACTGTTACTGAGAAGATGGGTTTGGCAGATTCAGTAGATGGTGCCATGAAATAGCGCTGACCAGGCGTTAGAAATAGCTTCAGTGATATGAAGATTACTCTCACTGCACCAGTAGAAGTAATGTTCACCAAAAAAACCTTTAAAATCAAAACATTCTAGTCGTTATAACAAAATATCAAGACAGTTAAATAAAAACTGTGCTTCTGAGAGTAATAACATATTAACTTATTAGTGAAATCAGTCATTTACCAGTGGAATATTTCCTGAACACTTGAAATATGCTGAAGTTCAGACTCTGTTTCAGGAAGGAGATAAGGAACTAACGTTCAATTGCCGTCTAATTTGGCTTTTGCCTACATTCTCGATAATTTTGGAAGAGACTACGTACAGTTTGTTAATATATTAACCCTCAATGGAAAAATGGAAGAAATGACAGATGTATTAACAGAGAGAAGGTTACATAATTTGGGATTAAGCGAAACAAAGTGGAAGGGAAAAGGTGAGAAGAATTTGAGACAAAAAGGAAAGCTGTACTGAAGTGGGAATAACAGTTTTCGAAGAAATGATGTGGCAGTGACGGTGAATAAGAATTTACAAAACAGTATTGAAAGAGTGAGATATATATCAGATGTGATCATAATCTTAAACCTGAGACTCCAAAAAGGAACACTTATGCACCTCAAGTGGGATGTAGCGAAGAAGAGAAGATGCACTTTGAAAATGACTTAGGGAACCATATAGACAGTGCTAATATAGTGATGAGAGATTTTAAAGCACAAGCAGGCAAAGACAGAAAGGGATTTGAGGAAGTGTTGGGATGTTTTGGATATGGAGTCAGAAATGAAGAAGGCGAAAGACTCCTGGATTTGTTCCGGAGGAATGGAATGAAAATGACAAACAGCCGGTTTATAAAGAGAGAAAGTCATGTTATCACCAGATATAGATAGGATGGAAGAACCAAGAGTGTAACTGATCATATTCTGTAAAGTTTGGAACGTAGGAGAGGAGGTACTGGCAGAAGTAAAGCTTTGAGTACGGGGCGTGAGTCATGCTTGGGTAGCTCAGATGGTAGAGCACTTGCCCGCAAAAGGCAAAGGTCCCGAGTTCGAGTCTCCGTCCGGCACACAGTTTTAATCTGCCAGGAATTTCCAGAACTATAGATCGATGGAAAAAGACATAGAGGGCGCCCAAGAACACGTTAGAAAACGGGAGTGAGAATATCTGTGGAAAGGAGAGGTGTGACCTGGCAGCAAATGGAGAAGAAAAAGTGATGGGAGGACGAAGCCAAATGGGAAGGACTCGTGAGCACCCAGACCCAGCAGTAACTGGAGTGGGATCCTGATATATATATATATATATATATATATATATATATATATATATATATATATATATATATATATAGATATATATATATATATATACAATCGGTTTTTTAACCATCCGACAGTGAATAATACGTTGTGAAAATCACACTTTGGATTTTTAAACGTTTTTGATATGGAGAACACTATTATCCATGCAGTGAGGATGTTCATAATTCATTAGAGAGTAAATTAGAGGCTAATAGTATATTTTGTGATCTGTCAAAGGCATATGACTATCTAAATTACAATATCCCTTCAATTAATTTAAAATATTATTGTGTAACCGAAAATATTGCAAAATGGTTCAAGTCCTATGTCTCTGACAGGAAACAAATGATGCCATTAGGAAAGAGACATGTAGTAAGTTATCAGGCATTATCCAACTGGGAACTAACCACAGGTTTCTATTGTAGGGCCCTAATTTTTTCTTGTGTATGTCAATGACTTTTCAAAAAAATGGTTCAAATGGCTCTGAGCACTATGGGACTTAACATCTGTGGTCATCAGTCCTCTAGAACGTAGAAATACTTAAACCTAACTAACTTAAGGACATCACACACATCCATGCCCGAGGCAGGATTCGAACCTGCGCCATAGCAGTCACGCGGTTCCGGACTGTGCGCCTTAACCGCGAGACCACCGCGGCCGGCAATGACTTTTCATCTACAACATTATCTGATGTCATGTTTGTTGTGTTTGCAGATGATACAAACATAGCAATAAATAGTAAATCATGTACAGTCTCAGAAAGATGTTTTAGTTAAATTTTCTTGGACAGTAATAAATGGTTCCTAGGCAATTCTGTGTCAATAAGCCTTGAAAAAGCACTACATCCCTTTCAGATCCAGTAAGGATTCACCGACCAGTACATGTCTAAAATATGATGACAAACAGATGAAAGAAGGTGGGAGTGTTAAATTTTTGGCATTACAGCATGATGATAAATCCAAGTGGAGAGTCGTACCACTGAGATTCTGAAGCACTGTAACCAATCTCTGTTAGCAATGCAAACGTTGTGAGACATAAATGATATGAAAACAACAATGCTGGAATACTGTGCTTATTTGCATTCCATAGTGTAATATATGTTTATTTTTTGGGTAACTCTTCTAGCCTTGCTAAAGTTTTCTAGGCCCAAAAACGTATTATAACAACTATTTGTGTTGCGAAGTGAATAACATCTTCCAGAGGTTTTTTTATGGAACAAGGGATACTAACTATGGCTTCCAAAAACAATTATTCCTTATTGAATTTCTTCACTAAATGTCTATCTCTTTTTCAAAACAACTCTTTTCATGGAGTCAATACTACAAACTAGAATGTTCTTCACATAGATTTAAAGTCCTTTACTTTGGTCTAGAAAGGTGTCCAGTACTGAGGAATACAGTTTTAGTGCTGTAAATAAGAGCTGTAAAATGATTTTTCTGTTTAATGTTCCATGGCTTATAATAGCCTCAAAGTCATCATTTACTCTTCAGTGTATCGAATATTTATATGGTTTATGGAAGTTATTTATTACCTCTAAATACAAATGCGTTGAAGGGTTTTTCTTTTACTTATTCTACGTCAGTGACGGTCATTTCAGTTGGGATCTGTCCTTCTCCTTAAATATTCATTCTGCTATATTTTACATCCTAGACGATCTCCGCACTATGGCTCCGTTGGAGCGAAAAGTACATCTAAGGTAATCACCTATCAGCTGCCATCGTCCTTCCTCTCGTTTGAAAGTAAATGTTTTACACTGCTCAAAAGAATTAGAGAAACGTGTCTTTGGGTGTCTTCCATATCCCAATGAGCAATAAACCACACTATACGTTTATCTTTCAGGAATGAAATGCAGGAAAAACATCATTACGTCCTCGTTTATCTACATAACAAGAACTGAAATGTCCTAGAGGTGTAGGAAACAAAATGAAAACAATGTTTCAACCCATCATCCTGGATGCTTTACATTGGAAATTGAGAGCTTCAATAGCGTGCTCCGTACAAGTCCACAGAGGTCTCCATAAGGTACTCGTTCCCATTCTGCAGCAAGTGAGAGTCCTTGAGAGCTTTTGGTGAGTCTGTGGTGGAACTGAACGAACATACACGTCTGTCAAGCATGTCCCACACATACTCGATGGGGTGTAGATGGCCAATGTCCAGGCTTCACAGGACACCCCTGGTGACGTCCGTCACATGAACCCTGGCAATATCGCACGTGAGAAGGAATTCAAGGCCAACACCGTGTGCAGAAACCACCACAAGGTCCAACAGGATCTGTTACATGTACTGCCTGATGGTAAGATGGCCATGGGCAAAGACAATATTTGTACAGTTGTTAACATTGATACCTCATCACATCATCACAAATCTCGATCAGATCTCTCAATTTTCGGGGCAACATTTAACAGGTACCTCTCACCAAGGCGTCTCCACGCGCGAACCCAGCCATAACTTTGCATCAGAGTAAATTTAGACTTGTCTGCGACAGCACGTTCTACCATTGTCGAAGCTGTCACTTAACGTGGAAGCGACAGAACCGGACACGCTACAAGATGTTGCAGCAGGGTGCAGCAGGGTGCTGGAACAGGACGTCTGAGTCGTAAGATCCTTTCCTGTAACCTGTTTCTTAGAGTCTCATCAGACACGGCGTCTCCAGTGGGCCTCCTGAGATGGTCTTGCATTGCCCTGGTGGTAAGCGTACAACGCCGCAACGCACAGATGGCCGGAAATTGGTCTTCACATGGGTGTGTAAAGCATCGGCGAACTTGGCCAGTTCACGTTGTGCACGACTTGTCACCCTGTAGCATTTCCTCACCTATGGATGACATATGGAGAGGCGCTGACATATGCTGCAACATTACGGAATGTCCAACCTTCTTGGATCACACAGACGGTCTTTACAAAATTCGGTGCATTAAGATACAGCATTCCACGTACTTGTTGAATACAACGTCCTCAAACGGCCTTCCTTGCAACTTACTGTAAGACACTGGGGTGCCAGTACTCACTTCCTTCAGCGGGGTCACCTGACACTCCAGTGCGTAATACAGCCGATAGATGACGTATGACTTTAGTTCTTTCACACGTTGAAAGCGAAGATCTCAAGCACTGAAACAAGACCACCGGTATCGGCTTGTATCAAAATACACACTAAGTAAAAAGAAGATAAAGATTCACCAAGAAGGAGTTTTGTAAACTGGACAAAAATAGATGTTCACCCATGTATCGCAAAATTCTAAACTTTGGAGGCCGATGAGTGAACGTGTGATGATGCAGTGCAATTTCACCACGGAGCTGGTACGGATAGCATAAGGACATATCGAAAGCAGGGCTTAAAGTCTACCGAGTTTCATTTCGTGAACTCAGTTGGACAGTGCTTCGCAGACAGGCATTGTCAACATCATAACCAGATATTCGCATTTGAGAGAGAACGTGTAGTTGAGCTCAAAGAAGCCGGTTGGAATAATCGGTGAATGCCTCTACATTTAAATATGAGAGATGCCCCGAGCCCATTCGACGACGTAGGCAAGGATGGGTAAACCACGACCAAACACAGTGTCAAGAAGGAAGCTGTGGACCTATCGAGACGACAAGAAGGGAGGACAGAGCAATAGTCGGAGACGCACTCGGAGCCCCAGATTCCTTATTATCATTGACCGACGTACAGCAGGTACTTCAGTGACCAGAAGAACCATTGACAATTAGGTCACAGAAAGGGGGCTGAGCCCACGACATCCCTTGGGCCGACAACCATGGAACTCTCTACACCAACAAGCCCGTAGTGTCATTGACTGGAGTACAGTTGTCGTCAGTGATCGTTAACACTTCTAAATGAGATGATGATCAGTAAGGGCGTGTCACAAGACGTCCCGGAGAGCGATGAGATACCATCCTGACTGACGCCCGCCATATGGCCCGACAACCTGGCCTGGGGTTCCATTTCATTTGATAGCAGGACGCCTGTGGTTGTCAATCTCAGCATTCTGTGTTAGAGTGTATATTTAACGTACATCACATTAATACGCGTGTTCCCGTAATTCTGTTGAGCAGTATGTTTACTTCTAAACGACCACAGCACGGTAGTGTCCAGTAATGTTTGCATCACACGCGTTTACGTAACAGAAAATATATTCATACACAATTCACTTATGTGAAAAGAAAAATATACCACATATATCAAAACCTTGTGCAGTATCCCCGTAACATACGGCCCTGGCACTCGAAATTCGTCCTTCAGATTTTAACTGATTTTGAAATAGTATTTCGGTTTCCTGGTGACATCTTAAGAGTGTTTCAGCCGATTTTCACTTGTGCATACTGTGACGGGTTCAGGGTGCACAGTGTAAGGCGGGGAATTTCCAGCTACTCAAAATTGTTTCTCAGTAACACCGCACTAGGTCCATCGCAGTTTATAGCGCTCTTCAGCTGCTGAACGCAGAAGGAAACATACGGACGAATCGTTGAAGTCTGATTAGCAGCCAACCAAGAGAACCCTATCACAGTTACATTATGATTACATCCATCACTGAAAATCAGCCAAAAAACCAGCAAAACGTAGGACGAACTTCTTAAATTTTTCAGGAACGGTATGATGTTGCACTAACATTGTGTTCATTGAGGGCTTGCGTAAAGAGAGATGAAATACGAGACTGCATCAGATGGCTATCGGTCGGCTGATACATAATAAGATGGGTAACGCAGATCTCTAACCGTGATTTGCAGATAACATCATCTGGCCGTAACTGTGCCAAAATTGAATTATAGACGGCAGCTGCTACTAATTACACGGTTCAAAATGTTGTTTTCTTGGATGTGGACCTAGAAGATTATACAATGTAAGACAAAAAAGGGAAGAAAGAAACGACCCACCGCAACCCACCACGACTGATATGGATATCGGTAAATGTGGTGGACATGTACAGACAGGTAAATGGTTAGGTTTTCAGGAAAATTGGATGATTTATACAAGAGAAAGAGCTTCACAATTTGAGGAAGCCAGTAACGTGTTGATACACCCATCGCCTTTATGCAAGCAGTTACTTGGCTTGGCACTGATTGATAGAATTGCTGGATATCCAGATGACGCGTTAGATCGTCAAACGCCTGAGCTGGTTGGAAGACGCTGCCCACAATACTCCAAACTTTCCCGACTGGGGAGAGATCGATGCCGTTGCTGGCCTAGTTAGAATTTGGTAAGCACGAGGACAAGCTGTAGATACCCTCGCCGTACGCGGGCGGGCATTATGTTGATGAACTGTAAGTCTAGGATGCCTTGTCATGAACGGGAACAAATCAGGGCGTAGAATATTGCCGACGTTCCGCTGTGCTGTAAGGGTGCCGCGGATGACCACCAAAGGATCCTACTACGATGTGAAATAGCAACCCGGAGCATCGCACCTCAGTCAGGTTGATATCCCACAGCTGTCCAGGGCGTCTCCAGACGAGTCTTTGGCCTATGATCTCACTGACTGGAGTACGATTGTCTACGGTCATGAGTACCACTTCGAGGTGAGCGCTGATGACCAGCAAAGATGTGTCTGGGGACGCCCTGGTCGGTGGTATAGCAACCGGACGTCACCGCCATGTGGCCCGACAGCCAGGAGTAATAGTGTGAAGTGGCATTTCTTTTCAAATCAGGGCCGCTTTGGTCATTTGCGACTTCTTTACAGCACAGCGATACGCTGAGGACATTATACGCACCGTTTTGGATCTGAGCACTATGGTACTTGGAGGTTATCAGTTCCCTAGAACTTAGAATTACGTAAACCTAACTAACCTAAGGACATCACACACATCCATGGCCGAGGTTTCTTTTCAAGGTAGGACCTGTTTGGTCATTTGCGACTTCTTTACAGCACAGCGATACGCTGACGATATTCTACGCACCGTTTTGGCTCTGAGGTCATCAGTTCCCTAGAACTTAGAACTACGTAAACCTAACTAACCTAAGGACTTCACACACATCCATGGCCGAGGTAGGATTCGAACCTGCGACCGTAGCGGTCACGCGATTCCAGACTGAAGCGCCTAGAACCGCGCGGTCACTTAGGCCGTTACTCCCCGTTTTGCTGCCCTTCGTGGCAAGCCATCTTGACCTTACAGTTCAGCAAGGTATTGCTAGCCCGCATGTTGTGAGAGTTTCTATTGCTTGTCTTCGTGCTAGTTAAACACTATTTTGGTCAGCAAGGTTGCCGGATATCTCCCCAACTAAAAACGCTTGGAGTATTATGGCCAGCATCCTACAGCCAGCTCGGAACCGACTATCTAACCCTCAAGAGGACAGTCAACAACTCCGTCAATTAATGTCAATCCGAAGAACTGCTTGCGTAAGGTTCAGATGTAGACCAGTGCGTTATTGACCTCTTCAGTTAGTGAAGCTCTTTCTCTTGAAAGAATCATTCTTTTTTTTTCTGAATCGGTAACGTTTTGTTTGTACATGTATGTCACATCTACCAACTGCTGTACGATTCGGGTTATTTCTTCGTGGTGCGTCGTCTCCTTTTCTCCTTTTGGTTTATTTCTTTTCTTATACTGTATACCAACTTGTTTTAGCTGGGAGCAGAGGCTAATAAAAGTTGTAATTGCAGAATTGTCGGAAATAGAAATAATGGCTGTCGTACAATGTCAGTATCCAGTACTCCTAGCAACTTGCTCTTCAATGTGCTAAACTTCATATTATAATGGCTGTATGAGTCCTGCTCGCATACCAAAAGAATAATAATAGTAACAATAACAATAATATAATAATATGATAAATTACGTAGGATAACGAAGTCTAAAAAACATTGTAGTGGTTTATCGATCCATGGTAAATACTGTATGTATCCAGTTTACCTAGATCCTGCAACTGTAGTTCTTTCTCTAATAGATCACTACAAGTTAACTACCATCGTGATTGTCATCAATCATTCCAACGGAGCCGAAAACTTGATATTCGAAGTAACTGTTGTCATTATGTCGTCCTATTACCATCCCATTCCTACGGCTGTAAGTGCTCTGGATATTTTAAGACCAAAATATTTTTCTGAAACTAATTGTAAATCATAAGTACACTGAGTCTGGTCGAATTTACACTGCTTTCCAATCTTACTCGTATGGATTACTTGCGCAGCATCTTATTCAGATACTTGACTATGTCAGTACTGAGTCTGAAGTGTTCTAGGCGTTCTAGAGTTATCCTTAATTTTAAATGTAACCGGTTTCCGTCCTCATTCCCATCCATAGATGCAGGTGTATTGAGTGTATTACATTCTCAGAATATTTTCCACATTTACGTGAACATCTGTTTTCTTAAGGCCGTCTTACGAAGTACGTGTCTTGGGTACTACGTATAACACTATATTTCCTTAACCGCACCGCACCCCACCACCCCTAAACCTCACAAGTTCCGTTTATGCTGGAAAATGGGGCGCGGAAAGAACAACTGTCGGTAAGGAAATGTATTTGCCTGAATTTCTCTGAGTTTTCAGTCTTGATGAAGCTTTACGTAGTACTTTCCTGGCTCTTCTTGGAACGCAACATCTACAAATTTTTAAAGTACATATTTACATAATGCTTAACATGTTTCTGAAGCATCTGCCAATGGAGTGTATTGAACATCTCCAAATTGGACTGCCGTTCACCAAACAAAGTCGTGACGAAAAGCTCTTTTCTTGTGTTGTTTAAAAGCACCAGGCAAGAATTTCACACAGAAGAGCAGTATTAAAAAGTCCGTCGGACGAAATGTTTGCAAGTTATCAACATTACAGGTGAAATATATTTCGTTACGAATCTGCCAGGCATCTGGTTTTCGTACAGTTTGTTATATGTGGTCGTTGAGCTTTCAATCAATACGTTCTCATGCATATATACATATATTCGACGGCTGTAGCTGTCTCCAGTGTTTAATCAGTGATTCTGTAGAGTATACTGTAGATAAATAGTCTATATGAAAAATTCAGATTAACAGGTTTCTTCGTTTTTACCTAAGCTAAAACAAATTCAAGTTTTTCTAACCAAACTATCTCCTCTAGATAGCAACCTGAGCTACAAATTTACATTCTTTCGGCTTGCAACATCAACACTTATTCAAAGCGAGAAGGTTTGTACGAGGAATTTAGCAATAGGCAGTGTATAAATACGCTGTTATACGGCTCCATAGTTCAGTCAGGTCATGGCACGCCACTGTTTGAAGTAGTTTATCGCCTAATTAAAATATTAATTAGTTGCTCTCTCTGTGACGATACTTCACACATAATTTCAGTACATGTAAAACAAGTTAGTATGGTCAGTCGAACGAAATAATCCCAAATGGTGCGTAAATGATAGAGGCTTTGAAAGCATTAATTAGCCACATTGCACAAAAACGATTAACATTAAAACAGTAATGTGAGCTTTCAGTCTGGTAGTACCTAAAAACGTAATCACAACTTTATTCCCAGGAGTCATTGTATTTGGCTGGCTGTAATGTACAGTGATGAACTACATATTGCCCTCCGAGCGTTGATTACCCAAAAAAGTATAAACTGTGTGCCTGGAGAGTTGACTAGTAGTTCCACAATCAAAAATTAATAACATGGTCTTTTTAGAGTGGTGCCCATACGATCTTCTCTTTGTAAAATGTCAAGTTAGAGAGGGATATGATGCGTTACTAACGCATTAACGGATGCATTCTTTCGACGGAGTCAAAAGCTTAATGCTTTCTGTTGTGAACTAGTCTGTTATCAAGAATATCTCATCAAAAGTACATGTAACATTCAGAAATGTACTAATTAAATTGAGCAATTAAATAGATTATTGTTTTCCTTATATTTTCTCAGGCAGGAGAGTGTTTGAGGGTGTGGAATGTTCAAGATGTACATTAAAACAGAAGCAACTCTTAGATACTCGACCTTTGCCCTGTATCAAACACGATATGCAATTACACTGCTCGATACTATTTACTTTTATCTCACATAACCATAACAAAGTCAATTAGCAGGAAGACCACTACTTTGAAAAGAATCACTGCTTTTCAGCTATAGTAAATAGCTGTACTACACGTTCTGCTGGTAACATAGCGGTTAGATGAATACCCTGGTATTTTTCAAAGAAAGGTCTTATGTTTGTAGCGAAAGAGACTTGTTTGCGCTTTAAAACCACTTGTTATATAGTCTTAGCATGAAAATTGATACAATACAGCTAACAGTAAGTTTCAGTCTGTGGACCTGGATAATCAAATAATTTGCAGGGGTACCTACTGAAGTATGTTGGTTATTTTATGTTGAATAGCTAGATATTTCCAGATTCACCCCTTATGATAAATTAGCGCCCGCTATTTCGCTTACGTAGACTAGATGACCTGAATGGATATCTTTTGTTTCTCTTTTAATCGAATTTTTATGTTGTTCAAAAATTGCAACACCTTCAAAAACTTTTAACGTTAATTAAGGCCATGGAACCACTGCTTTTCCCTAATGTACTTATGAGGAAAAGCGATTCTGAAAGCTGGAGTCCAAAGTTTCTGTTAATTACGCCTTTCGCGTTCTTTTCGTGATATTTCTATAAAAACTTTCATTGACTACCACATATACCTTTACACCTAACCGAGAAGTGAAATACCAGTTTTGGCAGACTTAGCTTTAAATTTTTTTAACATACCGAAATACTTTCTTAAAAATTTTGTCCAATTAGGCGTAATTTCCAAAAACAGTGATACACGTATTTTTTTTAACAGGGAAACCAAACAAACACATATTTCCCTTTGGAAATTCTCTAATAATAAAATAATTTCATAAAACTTTCCCAACCTTGTTTCACTCCCTTATGGATCTAAATTTCCAAAACACGGAAACAAATATTTTTTTATTTGTTGCCGAGAAGTCAAATACCAGTTTTCATAGATGTAGCTTTAAAAACGATTTAGTAGTTTTTTAATGATTTATTTTCCAAAAGCTTTCACCCACTATTTTACTCCCCTAGTGGCTGAATTTCCAAAAATTCTGAAACACATATTTTTTAAATTTCTGACTTAAAGACCACATAGCAATGTTAGCTGTTTTAACTTCCACAAGGCGTTAATAGTGACATGTTTTCGTAAAAGCCTTTTATTCTCTATTTAACCCCTTGGGAGAGGCATTATGAGTAGTCCCTTTTTAATCGATGCCTGCAGTATGATCGCTGCACACTCGCCGGATATTAGCGGTTTGTGATGGGTGGCGATGAGTCAATGAATCAGTCTGGTCCTATTTCATCCCCTTAGGGTTTGAATTTCCAAAACCAGTGAAGCATCTACGTTTTCATTTCTAATAGAGAAACCAAATACCAATTTTCATAGATTCGTCTTCAAAAATGCTTGCATGATTAAATATTTCCACAAAAATCATCATCCCTTATTTCACTGCTACAGGGGCTGAATTTCGAAAACCACTGAAACACAACTTTTATTAGTAACCGAGAAGGCAGACACAAGTTTTCATACATACAGCCTTAAAAATTCGTTAAAGTTGTGTAATAGTCATTTCGTAAAAAAAAAAAAAAAAGTTCCACCCACCGTT